>NC_092720.1:146202223-146502262 GCF_047496885.1 Scyliorhinus torazame | reverse complement strand
CCAATGTGAATCTCCTAAGTCCCCAATCCCAATGTGAATCCCCTCAGTCCCCAATCCCAATGTGAATCCCCTAATCCCCAATCCATGTGAATCCCCTGAATCCCCATTCCCAATGTGAAACCCATCAGTCCGCAATCCCAATGTGAATACCCTCAGTCCCCAATCCCAATGTGGCCCTTCCCAGTCCCCAATCCCAATATGAATCCCCTCAGTTCCCAATCCCAATGTGAATCCCCTCAGTCCCCAATCCCTATGAGAATGCCCTCAATCCAGAATCCCAATGTGAATCCCCTCAGTCCCCAATCCCAATGTGAATACCCTCAGTCCCCAATCCCAATGTGAATCTCCTCAGTCCCCGATCCCAATGTGAATCCCCGCAATCCCCAATCCTAATGTGAATCCCCTGAATCCACAATCGCAATGTGAATCCCCTCAATACCCAATCCCAATGTGAATTCCCTCAATCCCCAATCCCAATGTGAATCCCCCGCCTCAAGTCCCAAATCCCCATGTGAATCGCCTCAATCCAGAATCCCAATATGAATCCGCACAGTCCCCAATCCCAATGTGAATCGCCTCAATCCCCAATCCCAATGTGAATCCCCTCAGTCCCCATTCCCAATGTGAAGCCACTCAATCCCCAATCCCAATGTGAATCCCCCGCCTCAATCCCCAATCCCAATGTGAATCCCCTCAGTCCTCAATCCCAATGTGAATCCCCTCAATCCCCAATCCCAATGTGAAACCCATCAGTCCGCAATCCCAATGTGAATACCCTCAGTCCCCAATCCCAATGTGACCCTTCCCAGTCCCCAATCCCAATGTGTATCCCTCAGTCCCCAATCCCAATGTGAATCCTCTCAGTCGCAATCCCAATGAGAATCTCGTCAATCCCCAATCCCAATGTGAATCCACCGCCACAATCCCGAATCCCAATGTGAATCTCCTCAGTTCCCAATCCCAATGTGAATCGCCTCAATCCCCAATCCCAATGTGAATCCCTTCAGTCCCCAATCCTAATGTGAATCCCCTCACTCCCCAATCCCAATGTGAATCTCGTCAATCCCCAATCCCAATGTGAATTCCTCACTCCCCAATCCCAATGTGAATCACCTCAGTCCCCAATCCGAATGAGAAACTCCTCAGTCCCCAATCCCAATGTGAATCCCCTCAATCACCAATCCCAATTGGAATCCCCATAGTCCCGATTCTCAATGTGAATCCCCTCAGACCCCAATCACAATGTGAACCCCCTCAGTCCCCAATCTCAATGTGAATCCACCTCAGTCCCTAATCCCAATGTGAATCCTCTCAATCCCCAATCCCAATGTGAATCCCCATTCCCAAAGTGAATTCCTCAGTCCCCAATGCCAATGTGAATCCCCTCAGTCCCCAATCCCAATGTGAATCCCCTCAGTCCCCAATCCGAATGTGAATCCTCTCAGTGCTCAACCCCAATGTGAATCCTCTCCTTCGCAACCCAAGTGAATCTCGACAATCCCAATCCCAATGTGCATCCCCTCAATCCCCAATCCCAATGTGAATCCCCTCAATCCCCAAACCCAATGTGTACTCCTTCAGTCCCCAATCTCAATGTGAATCCCCTCAGTCCCCAATCCCAATGTGAATCCCTTCAATCCCCAATCCCAATGTGAATTCCCATTCCCAAAGTGAATTCCTCAGTCCCCAATCCCAATGTGAATCCCCTCAGTCCCCAATCCTAATGTGAATCCCCTCAGTCCCCAATCCCAATATGAATCCACTCAATCACGAATCCCAATTGGAATCCCCACAGTCCCGATTCTCAATGTGAATCCCCTCAGTCCCCAATCCCAATGTGAATCCCCTCAATCCCCAATCGCAATGTGAATCCCCTCATTCCCCAATCCCAATGTGAATCCCCTCAGTCCCCAACCCCAATGTGAATCCCCTCAGTCCCCAATCCCTATGTGAATCCCCTCAGTCCCCAATCACAATGTCAAACCCATCAGCCCCCAATCCCAATGTGAATACCCTCAGTCCCCAATCCAATGTGACCCTGCCCATTCCCCAATCCCAATGTGAATCCCCTCATTCCCCAATCCCAATGTGAATCCCCTAATCCCCAATCCATGTGAATCCCCTGAATCCCCATTCCCAATGTGAATACCCTCAGTCACCAATCCCAATGTGACACCGCCCAGTCCCCAATCCCAATGTGAATCCCCTCAGTCCCCAATCCCAATGTGAATCCCCTCAATCCCCAATCTCAATGTGAATCTCCTCAATCCACAATCCCAATGTGAATCCCCTCACTCCCCAATCCCAATTCGAATCCTCCACAGCCCTGATTCTCAATGTGAATCCCCTCAGTCACCAATCCTAATGTGAATCCGCTCAATCCCCATTCCCAATGTGAATCCGTCAGTCCCCAATCCCAATGTGAATCCACTCAGTCGCCAATCCTAATGTGAATCCCCTCAGTCCCCAATGTGAATCCCCTCAGTCCCCAATCCCAATGTGAAACCCATCAGTCCGCAATCCCAATGTGAATACCCTCAGTCCCCAATCCCAATGTGACCCTTCCCAGTCCCCAATCCCAATGTGAATCCCCTCAGTCCCCAATCCCAATGTGAATCCCCTAATACCCAATCCATGTGAATCCCCTGAATCCCCATTCCCAATGTGAATCCCCTCAGTCCCCAATCCCAATGTGAATCCCCTCAGTCACCAATCCCAATGTGAAGCCCCTCAATCCACAATCCCAATGTGAATCCCCTGAGTCCCCAATCTCAATGTGAATCTCCTAAGTCCCCAATCCCAATGTGAATCCCCTCAGTCCCCAATCCCAATGTGAATCGCCTAATCCCCAATCCATGTGAATCCCCTGAATCCCCATTCCCAATGTGAATCCCCTCAGTTCCCAATCCCAATGTGAATCCCCTCAATCCACAATCCCAATGTGAATCTCCTAAGTCCCCAATCCAAATTTGAATCCCCTCAGTCCCCAATCCCAATGTGAATCCCCAAATCCCCAATCCATGTGAATCCCCCGAATCCCCATTCCCAATGTGAATCCCCTAAGTCCCCAATCCCAATGAGAATCCCCTCAATCCAGAATCCCAATGTGAATCCCCTCAGTCCCCAATCCCAATGTGAATACCCTCAGTCCCCAATCCCAATGTGAATCTCCTCAGTCCCCAATCTCCAATGTGAATCCCCGCAATCCCCATTCCTAATGTGAATCGCCTCAATCCCCAATCCCAATATGAATCCCCTCAGTCCCCAATCCCAATGTGAATCGCCTCAATCCCCAATCTCAGTGTGAATCCCCTCAGTCCCCATTCCCAATGTGAATCCCCTCAATCCCCAATCCCAATGTTAATCCCCCGCCTCAATCCCCAATCCCAATGTGAATCCCCTCAGTCCTCAATCCCAATGTGAATCCCCTAATCCCCAATCCATGTGAATCCCCTGAATCCCCATTCCCAATGTGAATCCCCTCAGTCCCCAATCCCAATGTGAATCCCCTCAGTCCCCAATCCCAATGTGAATCCCCTCAATGACCAATCCCAATTGGAATCCCCACAGTCCCGATTCTCAATGTGAATCCCCTCAGTCCCCAATCCCAATGTGAAACCCCTCAATCCCCAATCCCAATGTGAATCCCCTCAGCCCCAAATCCCAATGTGAATCCCCTCAGTCCCCAGTCCAAATGTGAATCCCCTCAGCCCCCAATCCCAATGTGAAACCCATCAACCCCCAATCCCAATGTGACCCCGCCCAGTCCCCAATCCAATTGTGAATACCCTCAGTCCCCAATCCCAATGTGACCCAGCCCAGTCCCCAATCCCAATGTGAATCCCCTCAGTCCCCAATCCCAATGTGAATCCCCTAATCCCCAATCCATGTGAATCCCCGGAATCCCCAATCCCAATGTGAATACCCTCAGTCCCTAATCCCAATGTGTCCCCGCCCAGTCCCCAGTCCCAATGTGAATCCCCTAATCCCCAATCCATGTGAATCCCCTGAATCCCCATTCCCAATGTGAATCCCCTCAGTCCCCAATCCCAATGTGAATCCCCTCAGTCCCCAATCCCAATGTGAATCGCCTCAATCCGCAATCCCAATAAGAATCCCCTCAGTCCCCAATCCCAATGTGAATCGCCTCAATCTCCAATCCCAATGTGAATCGCATCAATCCCCAATCCCAATGTGATCCCCTCAGTCCCCATTCCCAATGTGAATCCCCTCAATCCCCAATCCCAATGTGAATCCCCCTCCTCAATCCCCAATCACAATGTGAATCCCCTCAGTCCTCAATCCCAATGTGAATCCCCTCAATCCCCAATCCCAATGTGAAACCCATTAGTCTGCAATCCCAATGTGAATACCCTCAGTGCCCAATCCCAATGTGACACTTCCCAGTCCCCAAACACAATGTGAATCCCCTCAGTCCCCAATCCCAATGTGAATCCCCTAATCCCCAATCCCTGTGAATCCCCTGAATCCCCAATCCCAATGTGAATCCCCTCAGTCCCCAATCCCAATGTGAATCCCCTCAGTCCCCAATCTCAATGTGAATCCCCTCAATCCACAATCCCAATGTGAATCCCCTCAATCCACAATCCCAATGTGAATCCCCTCAGTCCCCAACCCCAATGTGAATCCCCTCTGTCCCCAATCCCAATGTGAATCTCCTCAGTCCACGATCCCAATGTGAATCCCCGCAATCCTCAATCCCAATGTGTATCCTCCGCCTCAATCCCAAATCCCAATGTGAATCCCCTCAGTCCCCAATCCCAATGTGAACCCCTCAGTTCCCAATCCTAATGTGAATCCCCTCATTCCCCAATCCCAATGTGAATCCCCACAATCCCCAATCCCAATTGGAACCCTCCGCAGACCCGATTCTTAATGTGAATCCCCTCAGTCGCCAATCCTAATGTGAATCCCCTCAGTCCCCAATCCCAATGTGAATCCCCTCAGTCCCCAATCCCAATGTGAAACCCATCAGTCCGCAATCCCAATGTGAATCCCCTCAGTCCCCAATCCCAATGTGAATCCCCTCAATCCACAATCCCAATGTGAATCTACTAAATCCACATTCCCAATGTGAATCCCCTCAGTCCCCAATCCCAATGTGAATCCCCTAATCCCCAATCCATGTGAATCCCCTCAATCCCCATTCCCAATGTGAATCCCCTCAGTCCCCAATCCCAATGTGAATCCGCTCAGTCCCCAATCCCAATGTGTATCTCCTCAGTCCCCAATCCCAATGTGAATCCCCTCAGTCCCCAATCCCAATGTGAATCCCCTCAATCCACAATCCCAATGTGAATCTACTAAATCCCCAATCCCAATGTGAATCCCCTCAGTCCCCAATCACAATGTGAATCCCCTAATCCCCAATCCCAATGTGAATCCTCTCAGTCGCCAATCCTAATGTGAATCCTCTTAGTCCCCAATCCCAATGTGAATCCCCTCTATCCCCAATCCCAATTGGAATCCTCCACAGCCCCGATTCTCAATGTGAATCCCCTCCGTCGCCAATCCTAATGTGAATCTCCTCACTCCCCAATCCCAATGTGAATCCCCTCAGTCCCCAATCCCAACGTGAATCCCCTCTGTCCCCAATTCCAATGTGAATCCCCTCAGTTCCCAATCCCAATGTGAATCCCCTCAATCCCCAATCCCAATGCGAATCCCCCGCCTCAATCCCCAATCCCAATGTAAAACCCATCAATCCGCAATCCCAATGTGAATACCCTCAATCCCCAATCCCAATGTGAATCCCACAAGCTCCAATCCCAATGTGAATCCCCTAATCCCCAATCCCTGTGAATCCCCTGAATCCCCATTCCCAATGTGAATCCCCTCAGTCCCCAATCCCAATGTGAATCCCCTCAGTCCCCAATCTCAATGTGAATCCCCTCAATGCACAATCCCAATGTGAATCCCCTCAATCCACAATCCCAATGTGAATCCCCTCAGTCCCCAATCCCAATGTGAATCCCCTCAGTCCCCAATCCCAATGTGAAGCCCCTCAGTCCCCAATCCCAATGTGAATCCCCTCTGTCCCCAATCCCAATGTGAAACCCATCAGTCTGCAATCCCAATGTGAATACCCTCAGTCCCAAATCCCAATGTGACCCTTCCCAGTCCCCAATCCCAATGTGAATCCCCTCAGTCCCCAATCCCAATGTGAATCCCCTAATACCCAATCCATGTGAATCCGCTGAATCCCCATTCCCAATGTGAATCCCCTCAGTCCCCAATCCCAATGTGAATCACCTCAGTCCCCAATCCCAATGTGAATCCCCTCAATCCACAATCCCTACGTGAATCCCCTCAGTCCCCAGTCCCAATGTGAATCCCCTAATCCCCAATCCATGTGAATCCCCTGAATCCCCATTCCCAATGTGAATCCCCTCAGTCCCCAATCCCAATGTGAATCCCCTCCGTCCCCAATCCCAATGTGAATCTCCTCAGTCACCGATCCCAATGTGAATCCCCTCAATCCCCAATCCCAATGTGAATCCCCTCAAACCCCAATCCAAATGTGAATCCCCCGCCACAAGTCCCAAATCCCCATGTGAATCGCCTCAATCCCCAATCCCAATATGAATCCCCTCAGTCCCCAATCCCAATGTGAATCGCCTCAATCTCCAATCCCAATGTGAATCGCATCAATCCCCATCCCAATGTGATCCCCTCAGTCCCCATTCCCAATGTGAATCCCCTCAATCCCCAATCTCAATGTAAATCCCCCGCCTCAAGCCCCAATCACAATGTGAATCCCCTCATTGCCCAATCCCAATGTGACCCTTCCCAGTCCCCAAACACAATGTGAATCCCCTCAGTCCCCAATCCCAATGTGAATCCCCTAATCCCCAATCCCAATGTGAATCCCCTCAGTCCCCAATCCCAATGTGAATCCCCTCAGTCCCCAATCTCAATGTGAATCCCCTCAATCCACAATCCCAATGTGAATCCCCTCAATTCACAATCCCAATGTGAAACCCCTCAGTCCCCAACCCCAATGTGAATCCCCTCTGTCCCCAATCCGAATGTGAATCTCCTCAGTCCACGATCCCAATGTGAATCCCCGCCATCCTCAATCCCAATGTGAATCCTCCGCCTCTATCCCAAATCCCAATGTGAGTCTCCTCAATCCCCAATCCCAATTTGAATCCCCTCAATCCACAATCCCAATGTGAATCTCCTCAGTCCCCAATCCCAATGTGAACCCCTCAGTTGCCAATCCTAATGTGAATCCCCTCAGTCCCCAATCCCAATGTGAATCCCCTCAATTCCCAATCCCAATTGGAATCCTCCGCAGACCCGATTCTTAATGTGAATCCCCTCAGTCGCCAATCCTAATGTGAATCCCCTCCGTCCCCAATCCCAATGTGAATCCCCTCAGTCCCCAATCCCAATGTGAAACCCATCAGTCCCACATCCCAATGTGACCCCTCCCAGTCCCCAATCCCAATGTGACCCCTCCCAGTCCCCAATCCCAATGTGAATCCCTTCAGTCCCCAATCCAAATGTGAATCCCCTAATACCCAATCCAGGTGCATCCCCTGAATCCCCATTCCCAATGTGAATCCCCTCAGTCCCTAATCCCAATGTGAAACCCCTCAGTCCCCAATCCCAATGTGAATCCCCTAATCCCCAATCCATGTGAATCCCCTGAATCCCCATTCCCAATGTGAAACCCCTTAGTTCCCAATCCCAATGTGAATCCCCTCAGTCCCCAATCCCAATGTGAATCCCCTCAATCCAGAATCCCAATGTGAATCCCCTCAGTCCACAATCCCAATGTGAATCCCCTCAGTCCCCAATCCCAATGTGAATCTCCTCAGTCCCCAATCCCAATGTGAATCCCCTCAGTCCCCAATCCCAATGTGAATCCCCTCAATCCACAATCCCAATGTGAATCTACTAAATCCCCAATCCCAATGTGAATCCCCTCAGTCCCCAATCACAATGTGAATCGTCTCAATCCCCAATCCCAATGTGAATCCCCTCAATCCCCAATCCCAATTGGAATCCTCCACAGCCCCGATTCTCAATGTGAATTGCCTCAGTCGCCAATCCTAATGTGAATCTCCTCACTCCGCAATCCCAATGTGAATCCCCTCAGTCCCCAATCCCAATGTGAAACCCCTCTGTCCCCAATTCCAATGTGAATCCCCTCAGTCCCCATTCCCAATGTGAATCCCCTCAATCCCCAATCCCAATGTGAATCCCCCGCCTCAATCCCCAATCCCATTGTGATTCCCCTCAGTCCGCAATCTCAATGTGAATCTCCTCAATCCCCAATCTCAATGTGAAACCCCTCAATCCACAATCCCAATGTGAATCCCCTCAATACACAATCCCAATGTGAAACCCCTCAGTCCCCAATCCCAATGTGAATCCCCTCTGTCCCCAATCCGATTGTGAATCTCCTCAGTCCACGATCCCAATGTGAATCCCCGCAATCCTCAATCCCAATGTGAATCCTCCGCCTCAATCCCAAATCCCAATGTGAGTCTCCTCAATCCCCAATCCCAATTTGAATCCCCTCAATACACAATCCCAATGTGAATCTCCTCAGTCCCCAATCCCAATGTGAACCCCTTAGTTGCCAATCCTAATGTGAATCCCCTCAGTCCCCAATCCCAATGTGAATCCCCTCAATCCCCAATCCCAATTGGAATCCTCCGCAGACCCGATTCTTAATGTGAATCCCCTCAGTCGCCAATCCTAATGTGAATCCCCTCCGTCCCCAATCCCAATGTGAATCCCCTCAGTCCCCAATCCCAATGTGAAACCCATCAGTCCGCAATCCCAATGTGAATACCCTCAGTCCCCAATCCCAATGTGACCCCTCCCAGTCCCCAATCCCAATGTGAATCCCTTCAGTCCCCAATCCAAATGTGAATCCCCTAATACCATCCAGGTGAATCCCCTGAATCCCCATTCCAAATGTGAATCCCCTCAGTCCCCAATCCCAATGTGAATCCCCTAATCCCCAATCCATGTGAATCCCCTGAATCCCCATTCCCAATGTGAATCCCCTCAGTTCCCAATCCCAATGTGAATCCCCTCAGTCCTCAATCCCAATGTGAATCCCCTCAATCCAGAATCCCAATGTGAATCCCCTCAGTCCCCAATCCCAATGTGAATCCCCTCAATCCCCAATCCCAATGTGAATCTCCTCAGTCCCCAATCCCAATGTGAATCCCCTCAGTCCCCAATCCCAATGTGAATCCCCTCAATCCACAATCCCAATGTGAATCTACTAAATCCCCAATCCCAATGTGAATCCCCTCAGTCCCCAATCCCAATGTGAATCCCCTAATCCCCAATCCCAATGTGAATCCCCTCTGCCCCCAATCCCAATGTGAATCTCCTCAGTCCACGATCCCAATGAGAATCCCCGCAATCCTCAATCCCAATGTGAATCCTCCGCCTCAAACCCAAATCCCAATGTGAGTCTCCTCAATCCCCAATCCCAATTTGAATCCCCTCAATCCACAATCCCAATATGAATCCCCTGAATCCACAATCCCAATGTGAATCCCCACAATCCCCAATCCCAATTGGAACCCTCCGCAGACCCGATTCTTAATGTGAATCCCCTCAGTCGCCAATCCTAATGTGAATCCCCCCAGTCCCCAATCCCAATGTGAATCCCCTCAGTCCCCAATCCCAATGTGAAACCCATCAGTCCGCAATCCCAATGTGAATACCCTCAGTCCCCAATCCCAATGTGACCCCTCCCAGTCCCCAATCCCAATGTGAATCCCCTCAGTCCCCAATCCCAATGTGAATCCCCTAATCCCCAATCCATGTGAATCCCCTCAATCCCCATTCCCAATGTGAATCCCCTCAGTTCCCAATCCCAATTTTAATCCCCTCAGTCCCCAATCCCAATGTGAATCGCCTCAATCCAGAATCCCAATGTGAATCCCCTCAGTCCCCAATCCCAATGTGAATCCCCTCAGTCCCCAATCCCAATGTGAATCTCCTCAGTCCCCAATCCCAATGTGAATCCCCTCAGTCCCCAATCCCAATGTGAATCCCCTCAATCCACAATCCCAATGTGAATCTACTAAATCCCCAATCCCAATGTGAATCCCCTCAGTCCCCAATCCCAATGTGAATCCCCTCAGTCCCCAATCCCAATGTGAATCTCCTCAGTCCCCAATCCCAATGTGAATCCCCTCAGTCCCCAATCCCAATGTGAATCCCCTCAATCCACAATCCCAATGTGAATCCCCTCAGTCCCCAATCCCAATGTGAAGCCCCTCAGTCCCCAATCCCAATGTGAATCCCCTCTGTCCCCAATCCCAATGTGAAACCCATCAGTCTGCAATCCCAATGTGAATACCCTCAGTCCCAAATCCCAATGTGACCCTTCCCAGTCCCCAATCCCAATGTGAATCCCCTCAGTCCCCAATCCCAATGTGAATCCCCTAATACCCAATCCATGTGAATCCGCTGAATCCCCATTCCCAATATGAATCCCCTCAGTCCCCAATCCCAATGTGAATCACCTCAGTCCCCAATCCCAATGTGAATCCCCTCAATCCACAATCCCTACGTGAATCCCCTCAGTCCCCAGTCCCAATGTGAATCCCCTAATCCCCAATCCATGTGAATCCCCTGAATCCCCATTCCCAATGTGAATCCCCTCAGTCCCCAATCCCAATGTGAATCCCCTCCGTCCCCAATCCCAATGTGAATCTCCTCAGTCACCGATCCCAATGTGAATCCCCTCAATCCCCAATCCCAATGTGAATCCCCTCAAACCCCAATCCAAATATGAATCCCCCGCCACAAGTCCCAAATCCCCATGTGAATCGCCTCAATCCCCAATCCCAATATGAATCCCCTCAGTCCCCAATCCCAATGTGAATCGCCTCAATCTCCAATCCCAATGTGAATCGCATCAATCCCCAATCCCAATGTGATCCCCTCAGTCCCCATTCCCAATGTGAATCCCCTCAATCCCCAATCTCAATGTAAATCCCCCGCCTCAATCCCCAATCACAATGTGAATCCCCTCAGTGCCCAATCCCAATGTGACCCTTCCCAGTCCCCAAACACAATGTGAATCCCCTCAGTCCCCAATCCCAATGTGAATCCCCTAATCCCCAATCCCAATGTGAATCCCCTCAGTCCCCAATCCCAATGTGAATCCCCTCAGTCCCCAATCTCAATGTGAATCCCCTCAATCCACAATCCCAATGTGAATCCCCTCAATTCACAATCCCAATGTGAAACCCCTCAGTCACCAACCCCAATGTGAATCCCCTCTGTCCCCAATCCGAATGTGAATCTCCTCAGTCCACGATCCCAATGTGAATCCCTGCCATCCTCAATCCCAATGTGAATCCTCCGCCTCGATCCCAAATCCCAATGTGAGTCTCCTCAATCCCCAATCCTAATTTGAATCCCCTCAATCCACAATCCCAATGTGAATCTCCTCAGTCCCCAATCCCAATGTGAACCCCTCAGTTGCCAATCCTAATGTGAATCCCCTCAGTCCCCAATCCCAATGTGAATCCCCTCAATTCCCAATCCCAATTGGAATCCTCCGCAGACCCGATTCTTAATGTGAATCCCCTCAGTCGCCAATCCTAATGTGAATCCCCTCCGTCCCCAATCCCAATGTGAATCCCCTCAGTCCCCAATCCCAATGTGAAACCCATCAGTCCCCAATCCCAATGTGACCCCTCCCAGTCCCCAATCCCAATGTGACCCCTCCCAGTCCCCAATCCCAATGTGAATCCCTTCAGTCCCCAATCCAAATGTGAATCCCCTAATACCCAATCCAGGTGAATCCCCTGAATCCCCATTCCCAATGTGAATCCCCTCAGTCCCCAATCCCAATGTGAATCCCCTCAGTCCCCAATCCCAATGTGAATCCCCTCAATCCACAATCCCAATGTGAATCTACTAAATCCACAATCCCAATGTGAATCCCCTCAGTCCCCAATCCCAATGTGAATCCCCTAATCCCCAATCCATGTGAATCCCCTGAATCCCCATTCCCAATGTGAAACCCCTTAGTTCCCAATCCCAATGTGAATCCCCTCAGTCCCCAATCCCAATGTGAATCCCCTCAATCCAGAATCCCAATGTGAATCCCCTCAGTCCACAATCCCAATGTGAATCCCCTCAGTCCCCAATCCCAATGTGAATCTCCTCAGTCCCCAATCCCAATGTGAATCCCCTCAGTCCCCAATCCCAATGTGAATCCCCTCAATCCACAATCCCAATGTGAATCTACTAAATCCCCAATCCCAATGTGAATCCCCTCAGTCCCCAATCACAATGTGAATCGTCTCAATCCCCAATCCCAATGTGAATCCCCTCAATCCCCAATCCCAATTGGAATCCTCCACAGCCCCGATTCTCAATGTGAATTGCCTCAGTCGCCAATCCTAATGTGAATCTCCTCACTCCGCAATCCCAATGTGAATCCCCTCAGTCCCCAATCCCAATGTGAAACCCCTCTGTCCCCAATTCCAATGTGAATCCCCTCAGTCCCCATTCCCAATGTGAATCCCCTCAATCCCCAATCCCAATGTGAATCCCCCGCCTCAATCCCCAATCCCATTGTGATTCCCCTCAGTCCGCAATCTCAATGTGAATCTCCTCAGTCCCCAATCTCAATGTGAAACCCCTCAATCCACAATCCCAATGTGAATCCCCTCAATACACAATCCCAATGTGAAACCCCTCAGTCCCCAATCCCAATGTGAATCCCCTCTGTCCCCAATCCGATTGTGAATCTCCTCAGTCCACGATCCCAATGTGAATCCCCGCAATCCTCAATCCCAATGTGAATCCTCCGCCTCAATCCCAAATCCCAATGTGAGTCTCCTCAATCCCCAATCCCAATTTGAATCCCCTCAATCCACAATCCCAATGTGAATCTCCTCAGTCCCCAATCCCAATGTGAACCCCTCAGTTGCCAATCCTAATGTGAATCCCCTCAGTCCCCAATCCCAATGTGAATCCCCTCAATCCCCAATCCCAATTGGAATCCTCCGCAGACCCGATTCTTAATGTGAATCCCCTCAGTCGCCAATCCTAATGTGAATCCCCTCCGTCCCCAATCCCAATGTGAATCCCCTCAGTCCCCAATCCCAATGTGAAACCCATCAGTCCGCAATCCCAATGTGAATACCCTCAGTCCCCAATCCCAATGTGATCCCTCCCAGTCCCCAATCCCAATGTGAATCCCTTCAGTCCCCAATCCAAATGTGAATCCCCTAATACCATCCAGGTGAATCCCCTGAATCCCCATTCCAAATGTGAATCCCCTCAGTCCCCAATCCCAATGTGAATCCCCTAATCCCCAATCCATGTGAATCCCCTGAATCCCCATTCCCAATGTGAATCCCCTCAGTTCCCAATCCCAATGTGAATCCCCTCAGTCCTCAATCCCAATGTGAATCCCCTCAATCCAGAATCCCAATGTGAATCCCCTCAGTCCCCAATCCCAATGTGAATCCCCTCAATCCCCAATCCCAATGTGAATCTCCTCAGTCCCCAATCCCAATGTGAATCCCCTCAGTCCCCAATCCCAATGTGAATCCCCTCAATCCACAATCCCAATGTGAATCTACTAAATCCCCAATCCCAATGTGAATCCCCTCAGTCCCCAATCCCAATGTGAATCCCCTAATCCCCAATCCCAATGTGAATCCCCTCTGCCCCCAATCCCAATGTGAATCTCCTCAGTCCACGATCCCAATGAGAATCCCCGCAATCCTCAATCCCAATGTGAATCCTCCGCCTCAAACCCAAATCCCAATGTGAGTCTCCTCAATCCCCAATCCCAATTTGAATCCCCTCAATCCACAATCCCAATATGAATCCCCTGAATCCACAATCCCAATGTGAATCCCCACAATCCCCAATCCCAATTGGAACCCTCCGCAGACCCGATTCTTAATGTGAATCCCCTCAGTCGCCAATCCTAATGTGAATCCCCCCAGTCCCCAATCCCAATGTGAATCCCCTCAGTCCCCAATCCCAATGTGAAACCCATCAGTCCGCAATCCCAATGTGAATACCCTCAGTCCCCAATCCCAATGTGACCCCTCCCAGTCCCCAATCCCAATGTGAATCCCCTCAGTCCCCAATCCCAATGTGAATCCCCTAATCCCCAATCCATGTGAATCCCCTCAATCCCCATTCCCAATGTGAATCCCCTCAGTTCCCAATCCCAATTTTAATCCCCTCAGTCCCCAATCCCAATGTGAATCGCCTCAATCCAGAATCCCAATGTGAATCCCCTCAGTCCCCAATCCCAATGTGAATCCCCTCAGTCCCCAATCCCAATGTGAATCTCCTCAGTCCCCAATCCCAATGTGAATCCCCTCAGTCCCCAATCCCAATGTGAATCCCCTCAATCCACAATCCCAATGTGAATCTACTAAATCCCCAATCCCAATGTGAATCCCCTCAGTCCCCAATCACAATGTGAATCCCCCGCCACAATCCCCAATCCCAATGTGAATCTGCGCAGTCCCCAATCCCAATGTGAAAGCCATCAGTCCGCAATCCCAATATGAATACCCTCAGTCCCCAATCCCAATGTGACCCCTCCCAGTCCCCAATCCCAATGTGAATCCCCTCAGTCCCCAATCCCAATGTGAATCCCCTAATCCCCAATCCATGTGAATCCCCTCAATCCCCATTCCCAATGTGAATCCCCTCAGTTCCCAATCCCAATGTGAATCCCCTCAGTCCCCAATCCCAATGTGAATCCCCTCAATCCAGAATCCCAATGTGAATCCCCTCAGTCCCCAATCCCAATGTGAATCCCCTCAGTCCCCAATCCCAATGTGAATCTCCTCAGTCCCCAATCCCAATGTGAATCCCCTCAGTCCCCAATCCCAATGTGAATCCCCTCAATCCACAATCCCAATGTGAATCTACTAAATCCCCAATCCCAATGTGAATCCCCTCAGTCCCCAATCCCAATGTGAATCTCCTCAGTCCCCAATCCCAATGTGAATCGTCTCAATCCCCAATCCCAATGTGAATCCCCTCAGTCGCCAATCCTAATGTGAATCCTCTCAGTCCCCAATCCCAATGTGAATCCCCTCAATCCCCAATCCCAATTGGAATCCTCCACAGCCCCGATTCTCAATGTGAATCCCCTCAGTCGCCAATCCTAATGTGAATCTCCTCACTCCGCAATCCCAATGTGAATCCCCTCAGTCCCCAATCCCAATGTGAAACCCCTCTGTCCCCAATTCCAATGTGAATCCCCTCAGTCCCCATTCCCAATGTGAACCCCCTCAATCCCCAATCCCAATGTGAATCCCCCGCCTCAATCCCCAATCCCATTGTGAATCCCCTCAGTCCCCAATCCCAATGTGAATCCCCTCAGTCCCCAATCACAATGTGAATCCCCTCAATCCACAATCCCAATGTGAATCCCCTCAATACACAATCCCAATGTGAAACCCCTCAGTCCCCAATCCCAATGTGAATCTCCTCTGTCCCCAATCCGAATGTGAATCTCCTCAGTCCACGATCCCAATGTGAATCCCCGCAATCCTCAATCCCAATGTGAATCCTCCGCCTCAATCCCAAATCCCAATGTGAGTTTCCTCAATCCCCAATCCCAATTTGAATCCCCTCAATCCACAATCCCAATGTGAATCCCCTCAGTCCCCAATCCCAATGTGAATCCCCTCAGTCCCCAATCCCAATGTGAAGCCCCTCAGTCCCCAATCCCAATGTGAATCCCCTCTGTCCCCAATCCCAATGTGAAACCCATCAGTCTGCAATCCCAATGTGAATACCCTCAGTCCCAAATCCCAATGTGACCCTTCCCAGTCCCCAATCCCAATGTGAATCCCCTCAGTCCCCAATCCCAATGTGAATCCCCTAATACCCAATCCATGTGAATCCGCTGAATCCCCATTCCCAATGTGAATCCCCTCAGTCCCCAATCACAATGTGAATCCCCTCAGTCCCCAATCCCAATGTGAATCCCCTCAATCCACAATCCCTACGCGAATCCCCTCAGTCCCCAGTCCCAATGTGAATCCCCTAATCCCCAATCCATGTGAATCCCAGAATCCCCATTCCCAATGTGAATCCCCTCAGTCCCCAATCCCAATGTGAATCCCCTCCGTCCCCAATCCCAATGTGAATCTCCTCAGTCACCGATCCCAATGTGAATCCCCTCAATCCCCAATCCCAATGTGAATCCCCTCAAACCCCATTCCAAATGTGAATCCCCCGCCACAAGTCCCAAATCCCCATGTGAATCGCCTCAATCCCCAATCCCAATATGAATCCCCTCAGTCCCCAATCCCAATGTGAATCGCCTCAATCTCCAATCCCAATGTGAATCGCATCAATCCCCAATCCCAATGTGATCCCCTCAGTCCCCATTCCCAATGTGAATCCCCTCAATCCCCAATCTCAATGTAAATCCCCCGCCTCAATCCCCAATCACAATGTGAATCCCCTCAGTCCTCAATCCCAATGTGAATCCCCTCAATCCCCAATCCCAATGTGAAACCCATCAGTCCGCAATCCCAATGTGAATACCCTCAGTGCCCAATCCCAATGTGACCCTTCCCAGTCCCCAAACACAATGTGAATCCCCTCAGTCCCCAATCCCAATGTGAATCCCCTAATCCCGAATCCCAATGTGAATCCCCTCAGTCCCCAATCCCAATGTGAATCCCCTCAATCCCCAATCTCAATGTGAATCCCCTCAATCCACAATCCCAATGTGAATCCCCTCAATTCACAATCCCAATGTGAAACCCCTCAGTCCCCAACCCCAATGTGAATCCCCTCTGTCCCCAATCCGAATGTGAATCTCCTCAGTCCACGATCCCAATGTGAATCCCCGCAATCCTCAATCCCAATGTGAATCCTCCGCCTCAATCCCAAATCCCAATGTGAGTCTCCTCAATCCCCAATCCCAATTTGAATCCCCTCAATCCACAATCCCAATGTGAATCTCCTCAGTCCCCAATCCCAATGTGAACCCCTCAGTTGCCAATCCTAATGTGAATCCCCTCAGTCCCCAATCCCAATGTGAATCCCCTCAATTCCCAATCCCAATTGGAATCCTCCGCAGACCCGATTCTTAATGTGAATCCCCTCAGTCGCCAATCCTAATGTGAATCCCCTCCGTCCCCAATCCCAATGTGAATCCCCTCAGTCCCCAATCCCAATGTGAAACCCATCAGTCCCCAATCCCAATGTGACCCCTCCCAGTCCCCAATCCCAATGTGACCCCTCCCAGTCCCCAATCCCAATGTGAATCCCTTCAGTCCCCAATCCAAATGTGAATCCCCTAATACCCAATCCAGGTGAATCCCCTGAATCCTCATTCCCAATGTGAATCCCCTCAGTCCCCAATCCCAATGTGAATCCCCTCAGTCCCCAATCCCAATGTGAATCCCCTCAATCCACAATCCCAATGTGAATCTACTAAATCCACAATCCCAATGTGAATCCCCTCAGTCCCCAATCCCAATGTGAATCCCCTAATCCCCAATCCATGTGAATCCCCTGAATCCCCATTCCCAATGTGAAACCCCTTAGTTCCCAATCCCAATGTGAATCCCCTCATTCCCCAATCCCAATGTGAATCCCCTCAATCCAGAATCCCAATGTGAATCCCCTCAGTCCACAATCCCAATGTGAATCCCCTCAGTCCCCAATCCCAATGTGAATCTCCTCAGTCCCCAATCCCAATGTGAATCCCCTCAGTCCCCAATCCCAATGTGAATCCCCTCAATCCACAATCTCAATGTGAATCTACTAAATCCCCAATCCCAATGTGAATCCCCTCAGTCCCCAATCACAATGTGAATCGTCTCAATCCCCATTCCCAATGTGAATCCCCTCAATCCCCAATCCCAATTGGAATCCTCCACAGCCCCGATTCTCAATGTGAATCCCCTCAGTCGCCAATCCTAATGTGAATCTCCTCACTCCGCAATCCCAATGTGAATCCCCTCAGTCCCCAATCCCAATGTGAAACCCCTCTGTCCCCAATTCCAATGTGAATCCCCTCAGTCCCCATTCCCAATGTGAATCCCCTCAATCCCCAATCCCAATGTGAATCCCCCGCCTCAATCCCCAATCCCATTGTGAATCCCCTCAGTCCGCAATCTCAATGTGAATCTCCTCAGTCCCCAATCTCAATGTGAAACCCCTCAATCCACAATCCCAATGTGAATCCCCTCAATACACAATCCCAATGTGAAACCCCTCAGTCCCCAATCCCAATGTGAATCCCCTCTGTCCCCAATCCGATTGTGAATCTCCTCAGTCCACGATCCCAATGTGAATCCCCGCAATCCTCAATCCCAATGTGAATCCTCCGCCTCAATCCCAAATCCCAATGTGAGTCTCCTCAATCCCCAATCCCAATTTGAATCCCCTCAATCCACAATCCCAATGTGAATCTCCTCAGTCCCCAATCCCAATGTGAACCCCTCAGTTGCCAATCCTAATGTGAATCCCCTCAGTCCCCAATCCCAATGTGAATCCCCTCAATCCCCAATCCCAATTGGAATCCTCCGCAGACCCGATTCTTAATGTGAATCCCCTCAGTCGCCAATCCTAATGTGAATCCCCTCCGTCCCCAATCCCAATGTGAATCCCCTCAGTCCCCAATCCCAATGTGAAACCCATCAGTCCGCAATCCCAATGTGAATACCCTCAGTCCCCAATCCCAATGTGACCCCTCCCAGTCCCCAATCCCAATGTGAATCCCTTCAGTCCCCAATCCAAATGTGAATCCCCTAATACCATCCAGGTGAATCCCCTGAATCCCCATTCCAAATGTGAATCCCCTCAGTCCCCAATCCCAATGTGAATCCCCTCAGTCCCCAATCCCAATGTGAATCCCCTCAATCCACAATCCCAATGTGAATCTACTAAATCCACAATCCCAATGTGAATCCCCTCAGTCCCCAATCCCAGTGTGAATCCCCTAATCCCCAATCCATGTGAATCCCCTGAATCCCCATTCCCAATGTGAATCCCCTCAGTTCCCAATCCCAATGTGAATCCCCTCAGTCCTCAATCCCAATGTGAATCCCCTCAATCCAGAATCCCAATGTGAATCCCCTCAGTCCCCAATACCAATGTGAATCCCCTCAATCCCCAATCCCAATGTGAATCTCCTCAGTCCCCAATCCCAATGTGAATCCCCTCAGTCCCCAATCCCAATGTGAATCCCCTCAATCCACAATCCCAATGTGAATCTACTAAATCCCCAATCCCAATGTGAATCCCCTCAGTCCCCAATCCCAATGTGAATCCCCTAATCCCCAATCCCAATGTGAATCCCCTCTGCCCCCAATCCCAATGTGAATCTCCTCAGTCCACGATCCCAATGAGAATCCCCGCAATCCTCAATCCCAATGTGAATCCTCCGCCTCAATCCCAAATCCCAATGTGAGTCTCCTCAATCCCCAATCCCAATTTGAATCCCCTCAATCCACAATCCCAATATGAATCCCCTGAATCCACAATCCCAATGTGAATCCCCACAATCCCCAATCCCAATTGGAACCCTCCGCAGACCCGATTCTTAATGTGAATCCCCTCAGTCGCCAATCCTAATGTGAATCCCCCCAGTCCCCAATCCCAATGTGAATCCCCTCAGTCCCCAATCCCAATGTGAAACCCATCAGTCCGCAATCCCAATGTGAATACCCTCAGTCCCCAATCCCAATGTGACCCCTCCCAGTCCCCAATCCCAATGTGAATCCCCTCAGTCCCCAATCCCAATGTGAATCCCCTAATCCCCAATCCATGTGAATCCCCTCAATCCCCATTCCCAATGTGAATCCCCTCAGTTCCCAATCCCAATGTGAATCGCCTCAATCCAGAATCCCAATGTGAATCCCCTCAGTCCCCAATCCCAATGTGAATCCCCTCAGTCCCCAATCCCAATGTGAATCTCCTCAGTCCCCAATCCCAATGTGAATCCCCTCAGTCCCCAATCCCAATGTGAATCCCCTCAATCCACAATCCCAATGTGAATCTACTAAATCCCCAATCCCAATGTGAATCCCCTCAGTCCCCAATCACAATGTGAATCCACCGCCACAATCCCCAATCCCAATGTGAATCTCCGCAGTCCCCAATCCCAATGTGAAAGCCATCAGTCCGCAATCCCAATGTGAATACCCTCAGTCCCCAATCCCAATGTGACCCCTCCCAGTCCCCAATCCCAATGTGAATCCCCTCAGTCCCCAATCCCAATGTGAATCCCCTAATCCCCAATCCATGTGAATCCCCTCAATCCCCATTCCCAATGTGAATCCCCTCAGTTCCCAATCCCAATGTGAATCCCCTCAGTCCCCAATCCCAATGTGAATCCCCTCAATCCAGAATCCCAATGTGAATCCCCTCAGTCCCCAATCCCAATGTGAATCCCCTCAGTCCCCAATCCCAATGTGAATCTCCTCAGTCCCCAATCCCAATGTGAATCCCCTCAGTCTCCAATCCCAATGTGAATCCCCTCAATCCACAATCCCAATGTGAATCTACTAAATCCCCAATCCCAATGTGAATCCCCTCAGTCCCCAATCCCAATGTGAATCCCCCGCCACAATCCGAAATCCCAATGTGAATCTCCTCAGTCCCCAATCCCAATGTGAATCGTCTCAATCCCCAATCCCAATGTGAATCCCCTCAGTCGCCAATCCTAATGTGAATCCTCTCAGTCCCCAATCCCAATGTGAATCCCCTCAATCCCCAATCCCAATTGGAATCCTCCACAGCCCCGATTCTCAATGTGAATCCCCTCAGTCGCCAATCCTAATGTGAATCTCCTCACTCCGCAATCCCAATGTGAATCCCCTCAGTCCCCAATCCCAATGTGAAACCCCTCTGTCCCCAATTCCAATGTGAATCCCCTCAGTCCCCATTCCCAATGTGAATCCCCTCAATCCCCAATCCCAATGTGAATCCCCCGCCTCAAGCCCCAATCCCATTGTGAATCCCCTCAGTCCCCAATCCCAATGTGAATCCCCTCAGTCCCCAATCTCAATGTGAATCCCCTCAATCCACAATCCCAATGTGAATCCCCTCAATACACAATCCCAATGTGAAACCCCTCAGTCCCCAATCCCAATGTGAATCTCCTCTGTCCCCAATCCGAATGTGAATCTCCTCAGTCCACGATCCCAATGTGAATCCCCGCAATCCTCAATCCCAATGTGAATCCTCCGCCTCAATCCCAAATCCCAATGTGAGTTTCCTCAATCCCCAATCCCAATTTGAATCCCCTCAATCCACAATCCCAATGTGAATCTCCTCAGTCCCCAATCCCAATGTGAACCCCTCAGTTGCCAATCCTAATGTGAATCCCCTCAGTCCACAATCCCAATGTGAATCCCCTCAATCCCCAATCCCAATGTGAATCTCCTCAGTCCCCAATCCCAATGTGAATCCCCTCAGTCCCCAATCCCAATGTGAATCCCCTCAATCCACAATCCCAATGTGAATCTACTAAATCCCCAATCCCAATGTGAATCCCCTCAGTCCCCAATCACAATGTGAATCCCCCGCCACAATCCCCAATCCCAATGTGAATCTCCTCAGTCCCCACTCCCAATGTGAAACCCATCAGTCCGCAATCCCAATGTGAATACCCTCAGTCCCGAATCCCAATGTGACCCCTCCCAGTCCCCAATCCCAATGTGAATCCCCTCAGTCCCCAATCCCAATGTGAATCCCCTAATCCCCAATCCATGTGAATCCCCTCAATCCCCATTCCCAATGTGAATCCCCTCAGTTCCCAATCCCAATGTGAATCCCCTCAGTCCCCAATCACAATGTGAATCCCCTCAATCCAGAATCCCAATGTGAATCCCCTCAGTCCCCAATCCCAATGTGAATCCCCTCAGTCCCCAATCCCAATGTGAATCTCCTCAGTCCCCAATCCCAATGTGAATCCCCTCAGTCCCCAATCCCAATGTGAATCCCCTCAATCCACAATCCCAATGTGAATCTACTAAATCCCCAATCCCAATGTGAATCCCCTCAGTCCCCAATCACAATGTCAATCCCCCGCCACAATCCCAAATCCCAATGTGAATCTCCTCAGTCCCCAATCCCAATGTGAATCGTCTCAATCCCCAATCCCAATGTGAATCCCATCAGTCGCCAATCCTAATGTGAATCCTCTCAGTCCCCAATCCCAATGTGAATCCCCTCAATCCCCAATCCCAATTGGAATCCTCCACAGCCCCGATTCTCAATGTGTATCCCCTCAGTCGCCAACCCTAATGTGAATCTCCTCACTCCGCAATCCCAATGTGAATCCCCTAATCCCCAATCCCTGTGAATCCCCAGAATCCCCATTCCCAATGTGAATCCCCTCAGTCCCCAATCCCAATGTGAATCCCCTCAGTCCCCAATCTCAATGTGAATGCCCTCAATCCACAATCCCAATGTGAATCCCCTCAATCCACAATCCCAATGTGAATCCCCTCAGTCCCCAATCCCAATGTGAATCCCCTCAGTCCCCAATCCCAATGTGAAGCCCCTCAGTCCCCAATCCCAATGTGAATCCCCTCTGTCCCCAATCCCAATGTGAATCCCCTCAGTCCCCAATCCCAATGTGAAACCAATCAGTCTGCAATCCCAATGTGAATACCCTCAGTCCCAAATCCCAATGTGACCCTTCCCAGTCCCCAATCCCAATGTGAATCCCCTCAGTCCCCAATCCCAATGTGAATCCCCTCAGTCCCCAATCCCAATGTAAATCCCCTCAATCCACAATCCCAATGTGAATCCCCTCAGTCCCCAGTCCGAATGTGAATCCCCTAATCCCCAATCCATGTGAATCCCCTGAATCCCCATTCCCAATGTGAATCCCCTCAGTCCCCAATCCTAATGTGAATCCCCTCAGTCCCCAATCCCAATGTGAATCTCCTCAGTCCCCGATCCCAATGTGAATCCCCGCAATCCCCAATCCTAATATGAATCCCCTGAATCCACAATCCCAATGTGAATCCCCTCAATCCCCAATCCCAATGTGAATCCCCTCAAACCCCAATCCAAATGTGAATCCCCCGCCACAAGTCCCAAATCCCCATGTGAATCGCCTCAATCCCCAATCCCAATATGAATCCCCTCAGTCCCCAATCCCAATGTGAATCGCCTCAACCTCCAATCCCAATGTGAATCGCATCAGTCCCCAATCCCAATGTGATCCCCTCAGTCCCCATTCCCAATGTGAATCCCCTCAATCCCCAATCCCAATGTAAATCCCCCGCCTCAATCCCCAATCACAATGTGAATCCCCTCAGTCCTCAATCCCAATGTGAATCCCCTCAATCCCCAATCCCAATGTGAAACCCGTCAGTCCGCAATCCCAATGTGAATACCCTCAGTGCCCAATCCCAATGTGACCCTTCCCAGTCCCCAAACACAATGTGAATCCACTCAGTCCCCAATCCCAATGTGAATCCCCTAATCCCCAATCCCTGTGAATCCCCTGAATACCCAATCCCAATATGAATCCCCTCAGTCCCCAATTCCAATGTGAATCCCCTCAGTCCCCAATCTCAATGTGAATCCCCTCAATCCACAATCCCAATGTGAATCCCCTCAATCCCCAATCCCAATGTGAATCCCCTCGGTCCCCAATCCCAATGTGAATCTCCTCAGTCCACGATCCCAATGTGAATCCCCGCAATCCTCAATCCCAATGTGAATCCTCCGCCTCAATCCCAAATCCCAATGTGAGTCTCCTCAATCCCCAAACCCAATTTGAATCCCCTCAATCCACTGTCCCAATGTGAATCCCCTCAGTCCCCAATCCCAATGTGAATCCCATCAATCCCCAATCCCAATTGGAACCCTCCGCAGACCCGATTCTTAATGTGATTCCCTTCAGTCGCCAATCCTAATGTGAATCCCCTCAATCCCCAATCCATGTGAATCCCCTGAATCCCCATTCCCAATGTGAATCCCCTCAGTCGCCAATCCTAATGTGAATCCCCTCAGTCCCCAATCCCAATGTGAATCTCCTCAGTCCCCGATCCCAGTGTGAATCCCCGCAATCCCCAATCCTAATATGAATCCCCTGAATCCACAATCCCAATGTGAATCCCCTCAATCCCCAATCCCAATGTGAATCCCCTCAAACCCCAATCCAAATGTGAATCCCCCGCCACAAGTCCCAAATCCCCATGTGAATCGCCTCAATCCCCAATCCCAATATGAATCCCCTCAGTCCCCAATCCCAATGTGAATCGCCTCAATCTCCAATCCCAATGTGAATCGCATCAATCCCCAATCCCAATGTGATCCCCTCAGTCCCCATTCCCAATGTGAATCCCCTCAATCCCCAATCCCAATGTAAATCCCCCGCCTCAATCCCCAATCACAATGTGAATCCCCTCAGTCCTCAATCCCAATGTGAATCCCCTCAATCCCCAATCCCAATGTGAAACCCATCAGTCCGCAATCCCAATGTGAATACCCTCAGTGCCCAATCCCAATGTGACCCTTCCCAGTCCCCAAACACAATGTGAATCCACTCAGTCCCCAATCCCAATGTGAATCCCCTAATCCCCAATCCCTGTGAATCCCCTGAATCCCCAATCCCAATGTGAATCCCCTCAGTCCCCAATCCCAATGTGAATCCCCTCAGTCCCCAATCTCAATGTGAATCCCCTCAATCCACAATCCCAATGTGAATCCCCTCAATCCCCAATCCCAATGTGAATCCCCTCGGTCCCCAATCCCAATGTGAATCTCCTCAGTCCACGATCCCAATGTGAATCCCCGCAATCCACAATCCCAATGTGAATCCTCCGCCTCAATCCCAAATCCCAATGTGAGTCTCCTCAATCCCCAAACCCAATTTGAATCCTCTCAATCCACAAACCCAATGTGAATCCCCTCAGTCCCCAATCCCAATGTGAACCCCTCAGTTGCCAATCCTAATGTGAATCCCCTCAGTCCCCAATCCCAATGTGAATCCCCTCAATCCCCAATCCCAATTGGAACCCTCCGCAGACCCGATTCTTAATGTGAATCCCCTCAGTCGCCAATCCTAATGTGAATCCCCTCAGTCCCCAATCCCAATGTGAATCCCCTCAGTCCCCAATCCCAATGTGAAACCCATCAGTCCGCAATCCCAATGTGAATACCCTCAGTCCCCAATCCCAATGTGACCCCCCCAAGTCCCCAATCCCAATGTGAATCCCCTCAGTCCCCAATCCAAATGTGAATCCCAAATTACCCAATCCATGCGAATCCCCTGAATCCCCATTCCCAATGTGAATCCCCTCAGTCCCCAATCCCAATGTGAATCCCCTCAGTCCCCAATCCCAATGTAAATCCCCTCAATCCACAATCCCAATGTGTATCTACTAAATCCACAATCCCAATGTGAATCTCCTCAGTCCCCAATCCCAATGTGAATCCCCTAATCCCCAATCCATGTGAATCCCCTGAATCCCCATTCCCAATGTGAATCCCCTCAGTTCCCAAACCCAATGTGAATCCCCTCAGTCCCCAATCCCAATGTGAATCCCCTCAATCCAGAATCCCAATGTGAATCCCCTCAGTCCCCAATCCCAATGTGAATCCCCTCAGTCCCCAATCCCAATGTGAATCTCCTCAGTCCCCAATCCCAATGTGAATCCCCTCAGTCCCCAATCCCAATGTGAATCCCCTCAATCCACAATCCCAATGTGAATCTACTAAATCCCCAATCCCAATGTGAATCCCCTCAGTCCCCAATCCCAATGTGAATCCCCTAATCCCCAATCCATGTGAATGCCCTGAATCCCCATTCCCAATGTGAATCCCCTCAGTTCCCAATCCCAATGTGAATCCCCTCAATCCAGAATCCCAATGTGAATCCCCTCAGTCCCCAATCCCAATGTGAATCCCCTCAGTCCCCAATCCCAATGTGAATCCCCTCAGTCCCCAATCCCAATGTGAATCCCCTAATCCCCAATCCATGTGAATGCCCTGAATCCACAATCCCAATGTGAATCCCCTGAATCCCCAATCCCAATGTGAATCCCCTCAATCCCCAATCACAATGTGAATCCCCGCCTCAAGTCCCAAATCTCCATGTGAATCGCCTCAATCCCCAATCCCAATATGAATCCCCTCAGTCCCCAATCCCAATGTGAATCGCATCAATCCCCAATCCCAATGTGATCCCCTCAGTCCCCATTCCCAATGTGAATCCCCTCAATCCCCAATCCCAATGTAAATCCCCCGCCTCAATCCCCAATCACAATGTGAATCCCCTCAGTCCTCAGTCCCAATGTGAATCCCCTCAATCCCCAATCCCAATGTGAAACCCATCAGTCCGCAATCCCAATGTGAATACCCTCAGTGCCCAATCCCAATGTGACCCTTCCCAGTCCCCAAACACAATGTGAATCCACTCAGTCCCCAATCCCAATGTGAATCCCCTAATCCCCAATCCCTGTGAATCCCCTGAATCCCCAATCCCAATGTGAATCCCCTCAGTCCCCAATCCCAATGTGAATCCCCTCAGTCCCCAATCTCAATGTGAATCCCCTCAATCCACAATCCCAATGTGAATCCCCTCAATCCCCAATCCCAATGTGAATCCCCTCGGTCCCCAATCCCAATGTGAATCTCCTCAGTCCACGATCCCAATGTGAATCCCCGCAATCCTCAATCCCAATGTGAATCCTCCGCCTCAATCCCAAATCCCAATGTGAGTCTCCTCAATCCCCAAACCCAATTTGAATCCCCTCAATCCACAATCCCAATGTGAATCCCCTCAGTCCACAATCCCAATGTGAACCCCTCAGTTGCCAATCCTAATGTGAATCCCCTCAGTCCCCAATCCCAATGTGAATCCCCTCAATCCCCAATCCCAATTGGAACCCTCCGCAGACCCGATTCTTAATGTGAATCCCCTCAGACGCCAATCCTAATGTGAATCCCCTCAATCCCCAATCCATGTGAATCCCCTGAATCCCCATTCCCAATGTGAATCCCCTCAGTCCCCAATCCTAATGTGAATCCCCTCAGTCCCCAATCCCAATGTGAATCTCCTCAGTCCCCAATCCCAATGTGAATCCCCGCAATCCCCAATCCTAATATGAATCCCCTGAATCCACAATCCCAATGTGAATCCCCTCAATCCCCAATCCCAATGTGAATCCCCTCAAACCCCAATCCAAATGTGAATCCCCCGCCACAAGTCCCAAATCCCCATGTGAATCGCCTCAATCCCCAATCCCAATATGAATCCCCTCAGTCCCCAATCCCAATGTGAATCGCCTCAATCTCCAATCCCAATGTGAATCGCATCAATCCCCAATCCCAATGTGATCCCCTCAGTCCCCATTCCCAATGTGAATCCCCTCAATCCCCAATCCCAAGGTAAATCCCCCGCCTCAATCCCCAATCACAATGTGAATCCCCTCAGTCCTCAAACCCAATGTGAATCCCCTCAATCCCCAATCCCAATGTGAAACCCATCAGTCCGCAATCCCAATGTGAATACCCTCAGTGCCCAATCCCAATGTGACCCTTCCCAGTCCCCAAACACAATGTGAATCCACTCAGTCCCCAATCCCTATGTGAATCCCCTAATCCCCAATCACTGTGAATCCCCTGAATCCCCAATCCCAATGTGAATCCCCTCAGTCCCCAATCCCAATGTGAATCCCCTCAGTCCCCAATCTCAATGTGAATCCCCTCAATCCACAATCCCAATGTGAATCCCCTCAATCCCCAATCCCAATGTGAATCCCCTCGGTCCCCAATCCCAATGTGAATCTCCTCAGTCCCCGATCCCAATGTGAATCCCCGCAATCCACAATCCCAATGTGAATCCTCCGCCTCAATCCCAAATCCCAATGTGAGTCTCCTCAATCCCCAAACCCAATTTGAATCCCCTCAATCCACAATCCCAATGTGAATCCCCTCAGTCCCCAATCCCAATGTGAACCCCTCAGTTGCCAATCCTAATGTGAATCCCCTCAGTCCCCTATCCCAATGTGAATCCCCTCAATCCCCAATCCCAATTGGAACCCTCCGCAGACCCGATTCTTAATGTGAATCCCCTCAGTTGCCAATCCTAATGTGAATCCCCTCAGTCCCCAATCCCAATGTGAATCCCCTCAGTCCCCAATCCCAATGTGAAACCCATCAGTCCGCAATCCCAATGTGAATACCCTCAGTCCCCAATCCCAATGTGACCCCTCCAAGTCCCCAATCCCAATGTGAATCCCCTCAGTCCCCAATCCAAATGTGAATCCCAAAATACCCAATCCATGCGAATCCCCTGAATCCCCAATCCCAATGTGAATCCCCTCAGTCCCCAATCCCAATGTGAATCCCCTAATCCCCAATCCATGTGAATGCCCTGAATCCCCATTCCCAATGTGAATCCCCTCAGTTCCCAATCCCAATGTGATTCCCCTCAATCCAGAATCCCAATGTGAATCCCCTCAGTCCCCAATCCCAATGTGAATCCCCTCAGTCCCCAATCCCAATGTGAATCTCCTCAGTCCCCGATCCCAATGTGAATCCCCGCAATCCCCAATCCTAATGTGAATCCCCTGAATCCACAATCCCAATGTGAATCCCCTGAATCCCCAATCCCAATGTGAATCCCCTCAATCCCCAATCACAATGTGAATCCCCGCCTCAAGTCCCAAATCCCCATGTGAATCGCCTCAATCCCCAATCCCAATATGAATCCCCTCAGTCCCCAATCCCAATGTGAATCGCATCAATCCACAATCCCAATGTGATCCCCTCAGTCCCCATTCCCAATGTGAATCCCCTCAATCCCCAATCCCAATGTAAATCCCCCGCCTCAATCCCCAATCACAATGTGAATCCCCTCAGTCCTCAATCCCAATGTGAATCCCCTCAATCCCCAATCCCAATGTGAAACCCATCAGTCCGCAATCCCAATGTGAATACCCTCAGTGCCCAATCCCAATGTGACCCTTCCCAGTCCCCAAACACAATGTGAATCCACTCAGTCCCCAATCCCAATGTGAATCCCCTAATACCCAATCCCTGTGAATTCCATGAATCCCCAATCCCAATGTGAATCCCCTCAGCCCCCAATCCCAATGTGAATCCCCTCAGTCCCCAATCTCAATGTGAATCCCCTCAATCCACAATCCCAATGTGAATCCCCTCAATCCCCAATCCCAATGTGAATCCCCTCGGTCCCCAATCCCAATGTGAATCTCCTCAGTCCACGATCCCAATGTGAATCCCCGCAATCCTCAATCCCAATGTGAATCCTCCGCCTCAATCCCAAATCCCAATGTGAGTCTCCTCAATCCCCAAACCCAATTTGAATCCCCTCAATCCACAATCCCAATGTGAATCCCCTCAGTCCACAATCCCAATGTGAACCCCTCAGTTGCCAATCCTAATGTGAATCCCCTCAGTCCCCAATCCCAATGTGAATCCCCTCAATCCCCAATCCCAATTGGAACCCTCCGCAGACCCGATTCTTAATGTGAATCCCCTCAGTCGCCAATCCTAATGTGAATCCCCTCAATCCCCAATCCATGTGAATCCCCTGAATCCCCATTCCCAATGTGAATCCCCTCAGTCCCCAATCCTAATGTGAATCCCCTCAGTCCCCAATCCCAATGTGAATCTCCTCAGTCCCCGATCCCAATGTGAATCCCCGCAATCCCCAATCCTAATATGAATCCCCTGAATCCACAATCCCAATGTGAATCCCCTCAATCCCCAATCCCAATGTGAATCCCCTCAAACCCCAATCCAAATGTGAATCCCCCGCCACAAGTCCCAAATCCCCATGTGAATCCCCTCAATCCCCAATCCCAATATGAATCCCCTCAGTCCCCAATCCCAATGTGAATCGCCTCAATCTCCAATCACAATGTGAATCGCATCAATCCCCAATCCCAATGTGATCCCCTCAGTCCCCATTCCCAATGTGAATCCACTCAATCCCCAATCCCAATGTAAATCCCCCGCCTCAATCCCCAATCACAATGTGAATCCCCTCAGTCCTCAATCCCAATGTGAATCCCCTCAATCCCCAATCCCAATGTGAAACCCATCAGTCCGCAATCCCAATGTGAATACCCTCAGTGCCCAATCCCAATGTGACCCTTCCCACTCCCCAAACACAATGTGAATCCACTCAGTCCCCAATCCCAATGTGAATCCCCTAATCCCCAATCCCTGTGAATCACCTGAATCCCCAATCCCAATGTGAATCCCCTCAGTCCCCAATCCCAATGTGAATCCCCTCAGTCCCCAATCTCAATGTGAATCCCCTCAATCCACAATCCCAATGTGAATCCCCTCAGTCCCCAATCCCAATGTGAACCCCTCAGTTGCCAATCCTAATGTGAATCCCCTCAGTCCCCAATCCCAATGTGAATCCCCTCAATCCCCAATCCCAATTGGAACCCTCCGCAGACCCGATTCTTAATGTGAATCCCCTCAGTCCCCAATCCCAATGTGAATCCCCTCAGTCCCCAATCCCAATGTGAAACCCATCAGTCCGCAATCCCAATGTGAATACCCTCAGTCCCCAATCCCAATGTGACCCCTCCAAGTCCCCAATCCCAATGTGAATCCCCTCAGTCCCCAATCCAAATGTGAATCCCAAAATACCCAATCCATGCGAATCCCCTGAATCCCCATTCCCAATGTGAATCCCCTCAGTCCCCAATCCCAATATGAATCCCCTCAGTCCCCAATCCCAATGTAAATCCCCTGAATCCACAATCCCAATGTGAATCTACTAAATCCACAATCCCAATGTGAATCCCCTCAGTCCCCAATCCCAATGTGAATCCCCTAAACCCCAATCCATGTGAATCCCCTGAATCCCCATTACCAATGTGAATCCCCTCAGTTCCCAATCCCAATGTGAATCCCCTCAGTCCCCAATCCCAATGTGAATCCCCTCAATCCAGAATCCCAATGTGAATCCCCTCAGTCCCCAATCCCAATGTGAATCCCCTCAGTCCCCAATCCCAATGTGAATCTCCTCAGTCCCCAATCCCAATGTGAATCCCCTCAGTCCCCAATCCCAATGTGAATCCCCTCAATCCACAATCCCAATGTGAATCTACTAAATCCCCAATCCCAATGTGAATCCCCTCAGTCCCCAATCCCAATGTGAATCTCCTAATCCCCAATCCATGTGAATGCCCTGAATCCCCATTCCCAATGTGAATCCCCTCAGTTCCCAATCCCAATGTGAATCCCCTCAATCCAGAATCCCAATGTGAATCCCCTCAGTCCCCAATCCCAATGTGAATCCCCTCAGTCCCCAATCCCAATGTGAATCTCCTCAGTCCTCGATCCCAATGTGAATCCCCGCCATCCCCAATCCTAATGTGAATCCCCTGAATCCACAATCCCAATGTGAATCCCCTGAATCCCCAATCCCAATGTGAATCCCCTCAATCCCCAATCACAATGTGAATCCCCGCCTCAAGTCCCAAATCCCCATGTGAATAGCCTCAATCCCCAATCCCAATATGAATCCCCTCAGTCCCCAATCCCAATGTGAATCGCCTCAATCCCCAATCCCAATGTGAACCCCCTCAGTCCCCATTCCCAATGTGAATCCCCTCATTCCCCAATCCCAATGTGAATCCCCCGCCTCAATCCCCAATCCCAATGTGAATCCCCTCAGACCTCAATCCCAATGTGAATCCCCTCAATCCCCAATCCCAATATGAAACTCATCAATCCGCAATCCCAATGTGAATACCCTCAGTCCCCAATCCCAATGTGAAACTCATCAGTCCGCAACCCCAAGGTGAATACCCTCAGTCCCCAATCCCAATGTGACTCCGCCCAGTCCCCAATCCCAATGTGAATCCCCTCAGTCCCCAATCCCAATGGGAATCCCCTGAATCCCCATTCCCAATGTGAATCCCCTCAGTCCCCAATCCCAATGTGAATCCCCTCAATCCCCAATCCCAATTGGAACCCTCCGCAGACCCGATTCTTAATGTGAATCCCCTCAGTCGCCAATCCTAATGTGAATCCCCTCAATCCCCAATCCATGTGAATCCCCTGAATCCCCATTCCCAATGTGAATCCCCTCAGTCCCCAATCCTAATGTGAATCCCCTCAGTCCCCAATCCCAATGTGAATCTCCTCAGTCCCCGATCCCAATGTGAATCCCCGCAATCCCCAATCCTAATATGAATCCCCTGAATCCACAATCCCAATGTGAATCCCCTCAATCCCCAATCCCAATGTGAATCCCCTCAAACCCCAATCCAAATGTGAATCCCCCGCCACAAGTCCCAAATCCCCATGTGAATCCCCTCAATCCCCAATCCCAATATGAATCCCCTCAGTCCCCAATCCCAATGTGAATCGCCTCAATCTCCAATCACAATGTGAATCGCATCAATCCCCAATCCCAATGTGATCCCCTCAGTCCCCATTCCCAATGTGAATCCACTCAATCCCCAATCCCAATGTAAATCCCCCGCCTCAATCCCCAATCACAATGTGAATCCCCTCAGTCCTCAATCCCAATGTGAATCCCCTCAATCCCCAATCCCAATGTGAAACCCATCAGTCCGCAATCCCAATGTGAATACCCTCAGTGCCCAATCCCAATGTGACCCTTCCCACTCCCCAAACACAATGTGAATCCACTCAGTCCCCAATCCCAATGTGAATCCCCTAATCCCCAATCCCTGTGAATCACCTGAATCCCCAATCCCAATGTGAATCCCCTCAGTCCCCAATCCCAATGTGAATCCCCTCAGTCCCCAATCTCAATGTGAATCCCCTCAATCCACAATCCCAATGTGAATCCCCTCAGTCCCCAATCCCAATGTGAACCCCTCAGTTGCCAATCCTAATGTGAATCCCCTCAGTCCCCAATCCCAATGTGAATCCCCTCAATCCCCAATCCCAATTGGAACCCTCCGCAGACCCGATTCTTAATGTGAATCCCCTCAGTCCCCAATCCCAATGTGAATCCCCTCAGTCCCCAATCCCAATGTGAAACCCATCAGTCCGCAATCCCAATGTGAATACCCTCAGTCCCCAATCCCAATGTGACCCCTCCAAGTCCCCAATCCCAATGTGAATCCCCTCAGTCCCCAATCCAAATGTGAATCCCAAAATACCCAATCCATGCGAATCCCCTGAATCCCCATTCCCAATGTGAATCCCCTCAGTCCCCAATCCCAATGTGAATCCCCTCAGTCCCCAATCCCAATGTAAATCCCCTGAATCCACAATCCCAATGTGAATCTACTAAATCCACAATCCCAATGTGAATCCCCTCAGTCCCCAATCCCAATGTGAATCCCCTAAACCCCAATCCATGTGAATCCCCTGAATCCCCATTACCAATGTGAATCCCCTCAGTTCCCAATCCCAATGTGAATCCCCTCAGTCCCCAATCCCAATGTGAATCCCCTCAATCCAGAATCCCAATGTGAATCCCCTCAGTCCCCAATCCCAATGTGAATCCCCTCAGTCCCCAATCCCAATGTGAATCTCCTCAGTCCCCAATCCCAATGTGAATCCCCTCAGTCCCCAATCCCAATGTGAATCCCCTCAATCCACAATCCCAATGTGAATCTACTAAATCCCCAATCCCAATGTGAATCCCCTCAGTCCCCAATCCCAATGTGAATCTCCTAATCCCCAATCCATGTGAATGCCCTGAATCCCCATTCCCAATGTGAATCCCCTCAGTTCCCAATCCCAATGTGAATCCCCTCAATCCAGAATCCCAATGTGAATCCCCTCAGTCCCCAATCCCAATGTGAATCCCCTCAGTCCCCAATCCCAATGTGAATCTCCTCAGTCCCCGATCCCAATGTGAATCCCCGCCATCCCCAATCCTAATGTGAATCCCCTGAATCCACAATCCCAATGTGAATCCCCTGAATCCCCAATCCCAATGTGAATCCCCTCAATCCCCAATCACAATGTGAATCCCCGCCTCAAGTCCCAAATCCCCATGTGAATAGCCTCAATCCCCAATCCCAATATGAATCCCCTCAGTCCCCAATCCCAATGTGAATCGCCTCAATCCCCAATCCCAATGTGAACCCCCTCAGTCCCCATTCCCAATGTGAATCCCCTCATTCCCCAATCCCAATGTGAATCCCCCGCCTCAATCCCCAATCCCAATGTGAATCCCCTCAGACCTCAATCCCAATGTGAATCCCCTCAATCCCCAATCCCAATATGAAACTCATCAATCCGCAATCCCAATGTGAATACCCTCAGTCCCCAATCCCAATGTGAAACTCATCAGTCCGCAACCCCAAGGTGAATACCCTCAGTCCCCAATCCCAATGTGACTCCGCCCAGTCCCCAATCCCAATGTGAATCCCCTCAGTCCCCAATCCCAATGGGAATCCCCTGAATCCCCATTCCCAATGTGAATCCCCTCAGTCCCCAATCTCAATGTGAATCCCCTCAATCCCCAATCCCAATGTGAATCGCCTCAATCCCCAATCCCAATGTGAATCCTCTCAATCCCCAATCCCAAGGTGAATCCCCCTCAGTCCCCAATCTCAATGTGAATCCCCCTCAGCCCCCAATCCCAATGTGAATCCCCTCAAACCCCAATCCCAATATGAATCTCCTCAAGCCCCATTCCCAATGTGAATTCCTCAGTCCCCAATCCCAATGTGAATCCCCTCAGTCCCCAATCCTAATCTGAATCTCCACAGTCCCCAATTCCAATGTGAATCCCCTCAATGACCAATCCCAATTGGAATCCCCACAGTCCCGATTCTCAATGTGAATCCCCTCAGTCCCCAATCCCAATGTGAATCCCCTCAATCACCAATCTCAATGTGAATCTCCTCAATCCACAATCCCAATGTGAATCCCATCAGTCCAATCCCAATGTGAATCCCCTCAGTCCCCAATACCAATGTGAATCCCCTAATCCCCAATCCATGTGAATCCCCTGAATCCCAATTTGAATCCTCTCAGTCCCCAATGACAATGTGAATCCCCTCTGTCCCTACCCCCAATGTGAATCCTCTCCTTCGCAACCCATGTGAATCTCGTCAATCCCAATCCCAATGTGCATCCCCTCAATCCCCAATCCCAATGTGAAAGCCCCGCCTCAATCCCAAATCCCAATGTGAGTCTCCTCAATCCCCAATCCCAATTTGAATCCCCTGAATCCACAATCCAAATGTGAATCCCCTCAGTCCCCAATCCCAATGTGAACCCCTCAGTTGCCAATCCTAATGTTAATCCCCTCAATCCCCAATCCCAATGTGAATCCCCTCACTCCCCAATCCCAATTGGAATCCTCCACAGCCCCGATTCTCAATGTGAATCCCCTCAGTCGCCAATCCTAATGTGAATCCCCTCAGTCCCCAATCCCAATGTGAATCTCCTCAGTCCCCAATCCTAATGTGAAACCCATCAGTCCGCAATCCCAATGTGAATACCCTCTGTCCCCAATCCCAATGTGGCCCCTCCCAGTCCTCAATCCCAATGTGAATCCCCTCAGTCCCCAATCCTAATGTGAATCCCCTCAGTCCCCAATCCCAATGTGAATCCCCTCAATCCCCAATCCCAATGTGAAACCCAACAGTCCGCAATCCCAATGTGACTACCCTCAGTCCCCAATCCCAATGTGAATTCTCCCAGTCCCCAATCGCAATGTGAATCCCCTCAGTCCCCAATCCCAATGTGAACCTCCTAATACCCAATCCATGTGAATCACCTGAATCCCCATTCCCAATGTGAATCCCCTCAGTCCCCAATCCCAATGTGAATCCCCTCAGTCCCCAATCCCAATGTGAATCCCCTCAATCCACAATCCCAATGTGAATCTAATAAATCCCCAATCCCAATGTGAATCCCCTCAGTCCCCAATCCCAATGTGAATCCCCTAATCCCCAATCCATGTGAATCCCCTCAATCCCCAATCCCAATGTGAATCCCCCGCTTAAATGCCCAAATCCCCATGTGAATCGCCTCAATCCCCAATCCCAATATGAATCCCCTCAGTCCCCAATCCCAATGTGAATCGCCTCAATCCCCAATCCCAATGTGAACCCCCTCAGTCCCCATTCCCAATGTGAATCCTCTCAATCCTCAATCCCAATGTGAATCCCCCGCCTCAATCCCCAATCCCAATGTGAATCCCCTCAGACCTCAATCCCAATGTGAATCCCCTCAATCCCCAATCCCAATGTGAAACTCATCAGTCCGCAATCCCAATGTGAATACCCTCAGTCCCCAATCCCAATGTGAAACTCATCAGTCCCCAATCCCAATGTGAATTCCCTAATCCCCAATCCCTGTGAATCCCCTGAATCCCCATTCCCAATGTGAATCCCCTCAGTCCCCAATCCCAATGTGAATCCCCTCAGTCCCCAATCTCAATGTGAATCCCCTCAATCCCCATTCCCAATGTGAATCGCCTCAATCCCCAATCCCAATGTGAATCCCCTCAATCCCCAATCCGAAGGTGAATCCCCCTCAGTCCCCAATCTCAATGTGAATCCCCCTCAGCCCCCAATCCCAATGTGAATCCCCTCAAACCCCAATCCCAATATGAATCTCCTCAAGCCCCATTCCCAATGTGAATTCCTCAGTCCCCAATCCCAATGTGAATCCCCTCAGTCCCTAATTCTAATGTGAATCTCCTCAGTCCCAAATTCCAATGTGAATCCCCTCAATGACCAATCCCAATTGGAATCCCCACAGTCCCGATTCTCAATGTGAATCCCCTCAGTCCCCAATCCCAATGTGAATCCCCTCAATCACCAATCTCAATGTGAATCTCCTCAATCCACAATCCCAATGTGAATCCCCTCACTCCCCAATACCAATGTGAATCCCCTAATCCCCAATCCATGTGAATACCCTGAATCCCAATTTGAATCCTCTCAGTCCCCAATGCCAATGTGAATCCCCTCAGTCCCCACCCCCAATGTGAATCCTCTCCTTCGCAACCTATGTGAATCTCGTCAATCCCCAATCCCAATGTGAAACCCCCACCTCAATCCCAAATGCCAATGTGTGTCTCCTCAATCCACAATCCCTTTGTGAATCGCCTCAATCCCCAATCCCAATGTGAATCCCCTCAGTCCCCAATCCTAATGTGAATCCCATCAGTCCCCAATCCCAATATAATACACTCAATCCCCAATCCCAATGTGAATCCCCTCAATCCCCACACCCAATGTGAATCCCCCTCAGTCCCCAATCTCAATGTGAATCCCCCTCAGTCCCCAATCCCAATGTGAATCCCCTCAATCCCCAATCCCAATGTGAATCCCCATTCCCAAAGTGAATTCCTCAGTCCCCAATCCCAATGTGAATCCCCTCAGTCCCCATTTCCAATGTGAATCCCCTCAATCCCCAATCCCAATGTGAATGCCCCGCCTCAATCCCCAATCCCAATGTGAAACCCATCAGTCCGCAATCCCAATGTGAATAACCTCAGTCCCCAATTCCAATGTGAATCCCCTCAGTCCCCAATCCCAATGTGAATCCCCTAATCGCCAATCCCTGTGAATCCCCTGAATCCCCATTCCCAATGTGAATCCCCTCAGTCCCCAATCCCAATTTGAATCCCCTCAGTCCCCAATCTCAATGTGAATCCCCTCAATCCACAATCCCAATGTGAATCCCCTCAATCCACAATCCCAATGTGAATCCCCTCAGTCCCCAATCCCAATGTGAATCCCCTCAATCCCCAATCCTAATGTGAATCCCCTCAGTCCCCAATCCCAATGTGAATCCCCTCTATCCCAATCCCAATGTGAATCCCCTCAGTCCCCAATCCCAATGTGAAACCCATCAGTCCACAATCCCAATGTGAATACCCTCAGTCCCAAATCCCAATGTGACCCTTCCCAGTCCCTAATCCCAATGTGAATCCCCTCAATCCACAATCCCAATGTGAATCCCCTCAGTCCCCAATCCCAATGTGAATCCCCTAATCCCCAATCCATGTGAATCCCCTGAAACCCCATTCCCAATGTGAATCCCCTCAGTTCCCAATCCCAATGTGAATCCCCTCAGTCCCCAATCCCAATGTGAAGCCCCTCAATCCAGAAACCCAATGTGAATCCCCTCAGTCCACAATCCAAATGTGAATCCCCTCAGACCCCAATCCCAATGTGAATCCCCTCAGTCCCCACCCCCAATTTGAATCCTCTCCTTCGCAACCCATGTGAATCTCGTCAATCCCAATTCCAATGTGCATCCCCTCAATCCCCAATCCCAATGTGAAACCCCCGCCTCAATCCCAAATGCCAATGTGAGTCTCCTCGATCCACAATCCCTATGTGAATCGCCTCAATCCCCAATCCCAATGTGAATCCCCTCAGTCCCCAATCCTAATGTGAATCCCATCAGTCCCCATTCCCAATATAATCCCCTCAATCCCCAATCCCAATGTGAATCCCCTCAATCCCCAATCCCAATGTGAATCCCCCTCAGTCCCCAATCCCAATGTGAATCCCCTCAATCCCCAATCTCAATGTGAATCCCCCCAGTCCTCAATCCCAATGTGAATCCCCTCAATCCCCAATACCAATGTGAATCCCCTTAGTCCCCCATTCCAATGTGAATCCCCATTCCCAAAGTGAATTCCTCAGTCCCCAATCCCAATGTGAATTCCCTCAGTCTCCAATCTCAATGTGAATCCCCTCAGTCCCCCATCCCAATGTGAATCCCCTCAGTCCCCAATCACAATGTGAAACCCCCGCCTCAATCCCCAATCCCAATGTGAAACCCATCAGGCCGCAACCCCAATGTGAATACCCTCAGTCCCCAATCCCAATGTGAATCCCCTCAGTCCACAATCCCAATGTGAATCCCCAATCCCCAATCCCTGTGAATCCCCTGAATCCCCATTCCCAATGTGAATCCCCTCAGTCTCCAATCTCAATGTGAATCCCCCGCCTCAATCCCCAATCCCAATGTGAAACCCATCAGCCCGCCACCCCAATGTGAATACCCTCAGTCCCCAATCCCAATGTGAATCCCCTCAGTCCCCAATCCCAATGTGAATCCCCTAATCCCCAATCCCTGTGAATCCCCTGAATCCCCATTCCCAATGTGAATCCCCTCAGTCTCCAATCCCAATTTGAATCCCCTCAGTCCCCAATCTCAATGTGAATCCCCTCAATCCACAATCCCAATGTGAATATCCTCAATCCACAATCCCAATGTCAATCCCCTCAGTCCCCAATCCCAATGTGAATCCCCTCAATCCCCAATCCCAATGTGAATCCCCTCAGTCCCCAATCCCAAGGTGAATCCCCTCTGTCCCAATCCCAATGTGAATCCCCTCAGTCCCCAATCCCAATGTGAAACCCATCAGTCCGCAATCCCAATGTGAATACCCTCAGTCCCAAATCCCAATGTGACCCTTCCCAGTCCTCAATCCCAATGTGAATCCCCTCAGTCCCCAATCCCAATGTGAATCCCCTAATACCCAATCCATGTGAATCCCCTGAATCCCCATTCCCAATGTGTATCCCCTCAGTCCCCAATCCCAATGTGAACCCCCTCATTCCCCAATCCCAATGTGAATCCCCTCAAACCACAATCCCAATGTGAATCCCCTCAGCCCACAATCCCAATGTGAATCCCCTAATCCCCAATCCATGTGAATCCCCTGAAAACCCATTCCCAATGTGATTCCCCTCAGTTCCCAATCCCAATGTGAATCCCCTCAGTCCCAATCCCAATGTGAATCCCCTCAGTCCCCAATCCCAATGTGACTCTCCTCAGTCCCCGATCCAAATGTGAATCCCCGCAATCCCCAATCCTAATATGAATCCCCTGAATCCACAATCCCAATGTGAATTCCCTGAATCCCCAATCCCAATGTGAATCCCCTCAATCCCCAATCCCAATGTGAATCCCCCGCCACAAGTCCCAAATCCCCATGTGAATCGCCTCAATCCCCAATCCCAATATGAATCCCCTCAGTCCCCAATCCCAATGTGAATCGCCTCAATCCCCAATCCCAATCTGAATCGCATCAATCCCCAATCCCAATATGAATCCCCTCAGTCCCCATTCCCAATGTGAATCCCCTCAATCCCCAATCCCAATGGGAATCCCCCGCCTCAATCCCCAATCACAATGTGAATCCCCTCAGTCTTCAATCCCAATGTGAATCCCCTCTGTCCCCAATCCCAATGTGAATCCCCTCAGTCCCCAATCCCAATGTGAATCCTCTAATCCCCAATCCCTGTGAATCCCCTGAATCCCCATTCCCAATGTGAATCCCCTCAGTCTCTAATCCCAATTTGAATCCCCTCAGTATCCAATCTCAATGTGAATTCCCTCAATCCCCAATCCCAATGTGAAACCCCCTCAGTCCCCAATCGCAATGTGAATCCCCCTCAGTCCCCAATCCCAATGTGAATCCCCTCAATCCCCAATCCCAATGTGAATCCCCATTCCCAAAGTGAATTTCTCAGTCCCCAATCCCAATGTGAATCCCCTCAGTCCCCATTTCCAATGTGAATCCCCTCAATCCCCAATCCCAATGTGAATGCCCCGCCTCAATCCCCAATCCCAATGTGAAACCCATCAGTCCGCAATCCCAATGTGAATACCCTCAGTCCCGAATCCCAATGTGAATCCCCTCAGTCCCCAATCCCAATGTGAATCCCCTAATCCCCAATCCCTGTGAATCCCCTGAATCCCCATTCCCAATGTGAATCCCCTCAGTCCCCACTCCCAATTTGAATCCCCTCAGTCCCCAATCTCAATGTGAATCCCCTCAATCCACAATCCCAATGTGAATCCCCTCAATCCACAATCCTAATGTGAATCCCCTCAATCCCCAATCCTAATGTGAATCCCCTCAGTCCCCAATCCCAATGTGAATCCCCTCTGTCCCAATCCCAATGTGAATCCCCTCAGTCCCCAATCACAATGTGAATACCCTCAGTCCCAAATCCCAATGTGACCCTTCCCAGTCCCTAATCCCAATGTGAATCCCCTCAATCCACAATCCCAATGTGAATCCCCTCAGTCCCCAATCCCAATGTGAATCCCCTAATCCCCAATCCATGTGAATCCCCTGAAACCCCATTCCCAATGTGAATCCCCTCAGTTCCCAATCCCAATGTGAATCCCCTCAGTCCCCAATCCCAATGTGAATCCCCTCAATCCAGAATCCCAATGTGAATCCCCTCAGTCCCCAATCCCAATGTGAATCCGCTCAGTCCCCAATCCCAATGTGAATCCCCTCAGTCCCCACCCCCAATGTGAATCCTCTCCTTTGCAACCCATGTGAATCTCGTCAATCCCAATCCCAATGTGCATCCCCTCAATCCCCAATCCCAATGTGAAACCCCCGCCTCAATCCCAAATGCCAATGTGAGTCTCCTCGATCCACAATCCCTATGTGAATCGCCTCAATCCCCAATCCCAATGTGAATCCCCTCAGTCCCCAATCCTAATGTGAATCCCATCAGTCCCCATTCCCAATATAATCCCCTCAATCCCCAATCCCAATGTGAATCCCCTCAATCCCCAATCCCAATGTGAATCCCCCTCAGTCCCCAATCTCAATGTGAATCCCCCTCAGTCCCCAATCCCAATGTGAATCCCCTCAATCCCCAATCCCAATGTGAATCCCCATTCCCAAAGTGAAATCCTCAGTCCCCAATCCCATTGTGAATCCCCTGAGTCCCCAATCCCAATGTGAATTCCCTCAGTCTCCAATCCCAATGTGAATCGCCTCAATCCCCAATCCCAATGTGAATCCCCTCAGTCCCCAATCCTAATGTGAATCCCATCAGTCCCCAATCCCAATATAATACACTCAATCCCCAATCCCAATGTGAATCCCCTCAATCCCCACTCCCAATGTGAATCCCCCTCAGTCCCCAATCTCAATGTGAATCCCCCTCAGTCCCCAATCCCAATGTGAATCCCCTCAATCCCCAATCCCAATGTGAATCCCCATTCCCAAAGTGAATTCCTCAGTCCCCAATCCCAATGTGAATCCCCTCAGTCCCCATTTCCAATGTGAATCCCCTCAATCCCCAATCCCAATGTGAATGCCCCGCCTCAATCCCCAATCCCAATGTGAAACCCATCAGTCCGCAATCCCAATGTGAATAACCTCAGTCCCCAATTCCAATGTGAATCCCCTCAGTCCCCAATCCCAATGTGAATCCCCTAATCGCCAATCCCTGTGAATCCCCTGAATCCCCATTCCCAATGTGAATCCCCTCAGTCCCCAATCCCAATTTGAATCCCCTCAGTCCCCAATCTCAATGTGAATCCCCTCAATCCACAATCCCAATGTGAATCCCCTCAATCCACAATCCCAATGTGAATCCCCTCAGTCCCCAATCCCAATGTGAATCCCCTCAATCCCCAATCCTAATGTGAATCCCCTCAGTCCCCAATCCCAATGTGAATCCCCTCTATCCCAATCCCAATGTGAATCCCCTCAGTCCCCAATCCCAATGTGAAACCCATCAGTCCGCAATCCCAATGTGAATACCCTCAGTCCCAAATCCCAATGTGACCCTTCCCAGTCCCTAATCCCAATGTGAATCCCCTCAATCCACAATCCCAATGTGAATCCCCTCAGTCCCCAATCCCAATGTGAATCCCCTAATCCCCAATCCATGTGAATCCCCTGAAACCCCATTCCCAATGTGAATCCCCTCAGTTCCCAATCCCAATGTGAATCCCCTCAGTCCCCAATCCCAATGTGAAGCCCCTCAATCCAGAAACCCAATGTGAATCCCCTCAGTCCACAATCCAAATGTGAATCCCCTCAGACCCCAATCCCAATGTGAATCCCCTCAGTCCCCAATCCCAATGTGAATCCCCTAATCCCCAATCCCTGTGAATCCCCTGAATCCCCATTCCCAATGTGAATCCCCTCAGTCTCCAATCCCAATTTGAATCCCCTCAGTCCCCAATCTCAATGTGAATCCCCTCAATCCACAATCAAAATGTGAATATCCTCAATCCACAATCCCAATGTCAATCCCCTCAGTCCCCAATCCCAATGTGAATCCCCTCAATCCCCAATCCCAATGTGAATCCCCTCAGTCCCCAATCCCAAGGTGAATCCCCTCTGTCCCAATCCCAATGTGAATCCCCTCAGTCCCCAATCCCAATGTGAAACCCATCAGTCCGCAATCCCAATGTGAATACCCTCAGTCCCAAATCCCAATGTGACCCTTCCCAGTCCTCAATCCCAATGTGAATCCCCTCAGTCCCCAATCCCAATGTGAATCCCCTAATACCCAATCCATGTGAATCCCCTGAATCCCCATTCCCAATGTGTATCCCCTCAGTCCCCAATCCCAATGTGAACCCCCTCATTCCCCAATCCCAATGTGAATCCCCTCAAACCACAATCCCAATGTGAATCCCCTCAGCCCACAATCCCAATGTGAATCCCCTAATCCCCAATCCATGTGAATCCCCTGAAAACCCATTCCCAATGTGATTCCCCTCAGTTCCCAATCCCAATGTGAATCCCCTCAGTCCCAATCCCAATGTGAATCCCCTCAGTCCCCAATCCCAATGTGACTCTCCTCAGTCCCCGATCCAAATGTGAATCCCCGCAATCCCCAATCCTAATATGAATCCCCTGAATCCACAATCCCAATGTGAATCCCCTGAATCCCCAATCCCAATGTGAATCCCCTCAATCCCCAATCCCAATGTGAATCCCCCGCCACAAGTCCCAAATCCCCATGTGAATCGCCTCAATCCCCAATCCCAATATGAATCCCCTCAGTCCCCAATCCCAATGTGAATCGCCTCAATCCCCAATCCCAATCTGAATCGCATCAATCCCCAATCCCAATATGAATCCCCTCAGTCCCCATTCCCAATGTGAATCCCCTCAATCCCCAATCCCAATGGGAATCCCCCGCCTCAATCCCCAATCACAATGTGAATCCCCTCAGTCTTCAATCCCAATGTGAATCCCCTCTGTCCCCAATCCCAATGTGAATCCCCTCAGTCCCCAATCCCAATGTGAATCCTCTAATCCCCAATCCCTGTGAATCCCCTGAATCCCCATTCCCAATGTGAATCCCCTCAGTCTCTAATCCCAATTTGAATCCCCTCAGTATCCAATCTCAATGTGAATTCCCTCAATCCCCAATCCCAATGTGAAACCCCCTCAGTCCCCAATCGCAATGTGAATCCCCCTCAGTCCCCAATCCCAATGTGAATCCCCTCAATCCCCAATCCCAATGTGAATCCCCATTCCCAAAGTGAATTTCTCAGTCCCCAATCCCAATGTGAATCCCCTCAGTCCCCATTTCCAATGTGAATCCCCTCAATCCCCAATCCCAATGTGAATGCCCCGCCTCAATCCCCAATCCCAATGTGAAACCCATCAGTCCGCAATCCCAATGTGAATACCCTCAGTCCCGAATCCCAATGTGAATCCCCTCAGTCCCCAATCCCAATGTGAATCCCCTAATCCCCAATCCCTGTGAATCCCCTGAATCCCCATTCCCAATGTGAATCCCCTCAGTCCCCACTCCCAATTTGAATCCCCTCAGTCCCCAATCTCAATGTGAATCCCCTCAATCCACAATCCCAATGTGAATCCCCTCAATCCACAATCCTAATGTGAATCCCCTCAATCCCCAATCCTAATGTGAATCCCCTCAGTCCCCAATCCCAATGTGAATCCCCTCTGTCCCAATCCCAATGTGAATCCCCTCAGTCCCCAATCCCAATGTGAAACCCATCAGTCCGCAATCACAATGTGAATACCCTCAGTCCCAAATCCCAATGTGACCCTTCCCAGTCCCTAATCCCAATGTGAATCCCCTCAATCCACAATCCCAATGTGAATCCCCTCAGTCCCCAATCCCAATGTGAATCCCCTAATCCCCAATCCATGTGAATCCCCTGAAACCCCATTCCCAATGTGAATCCCCTCAGTTCCCAATCCCAATGTGAATCCCCTCAGTCCCCAATCCCAATGTGAATCCCCTCAATCCAGAATCCCAATGTGAATCCCCTCAGTCCCCAATCCCAATGTGAATCCGCTCAGTCCCCAATCCCAATGTGAATCCCCTCAGTCCCCACCCCCAATGTGAATCCTCTCCTTTGCAACCCATGTGAATCTCGTCAATCCCAATCCCAATGTGCATCCCCTCAATCCCCAATCCCAATGTGAAACCCCCGCCTCAATCCCAAATGCCAATGTGAGTCTCCTCGATCCACAATCCCTATGTGAATCGCCTCAATCCCCAATCCCAATGTGAATCCCCTCAGTCCCCAATCCTAATGTGAATCCCATCAGTCCCCATTCCCAATATAATCCCCTCAATCCCCAATCCCAATGTGAATCCCCTCAATCCCCAATCCCAATGTGAATCCCCCTCAGTCCCCAATCTCAATGTGAATCCCCCTCAGTCCCCAATCCCAATGTGAATCCCCTCAATCCCCAATCCCAATGTGAATCCCCATTCCCAAAGTGAAATCCTCAGTCCCCAATCCCATTGTGAATCCCCTGAGTCCCCAATCCCAATGTGAATTCCCTCAGTCTCCAATCCCAATGTGAATCCCCTCAGTCCCCCATCCCAATGTGAATCCCCCGCCTCAATCCCCAATCCCAATGTGAAACCCATCAGCCCGCAACCCCAATGTGAATACCCTCAGTCCCCAATCCCAATGTGAATCCCCTCAGTCCACAATCCCAATGTGAATCCCCAATCCCCAATCCCTGTGAATGCCCTGAATCCCCATTCCCAATGTGAATCCCCTCAGTCTCCAATCTCAATGTGAATCCCACGCCTCAATCCCCAATCCCAATGTGAAACCCATCAGCCCGCCAACCCAATGTGAATACCCTCAGTCCCCAATCCCAATGTGAATCACCTCAGTCCCCAATCCCAATGTGAATCCCCTAATCCCCAATCCCTGTGAATCCCCTGAATCCCCATTCCCAATGTGAATCCCCTCAGTCTCCAATCCCAATTTGAATCCCCACAGTCCCCAATCTCAATGTGAATCCCCTCAATCCACAATCCCAATGTGAATCCCCTCAATCCACAATCCCAATGTCAATCCCCTCAGTCCCCAATATCAATGTGAATCCCCTCAATCCCCAATCCCAATGTGAATCCCCTCAGTCCCCAACCCCAATGTGAATCCCCTCTGTCCCAATCCCAATGTGAATCCCCTCAGTCCCCAATCCCAATGTGAAACCCATCAGTCCGCAATCCCAATGTGAATACCCTCAGTCCCAAATCCCAATGTGACCCTTCCTAGTCCTCAATCCCAATGTGAATCCCCTCAGTCCCCAATCCCAATGTGAATCCCCTAATACCCAATCCATGTGAATCCCCTGAATCCCCATTCCCAATGTGAATCCCCTCAGTCCCCAATCCCAATGTGAATCCCCTCATTCCCCAATCCCAATGTGATTCCCTCTAACCACAATCCCAATGTGAATCCCCTCAGCCCACAATCCCAATGTGAATCCCCTAATCCCCAATCCATGTGAATCCCCTGAAAACCCATTCCCAATGTGATTCCCCTCAGTTCCCAATCCCAATGTGAATCCCCTCAGTCCCCAATCCCAATGTGAATCCCCTCAGTCCCCAATCCCAATGTGACTCTCCTCAGTCCCCGATCCCAATGTGAATCCCCGCAATCCCCAATCCTAATATGAATCCCCTGAATCCACAATCCCAATGTGAATCCCCTGAATCCCCAATCCCAATGTGAATCCCCTCAATCCCCAATCCCAATGTGAATCCCCCGCCACAAGTCCCAAATCCCCATGTGAATCGCCTCAATCCCCAATCCCAATATGAATCCCCTCAGTCCCCAATCCCAATGTGAATCCCCTCAGTCCCCAATCCCAATGTGACTCTCCTCAGTCCCCGATCCCAATGTGAATCCCCGCAATCCCCAATCCTAATATGAATCCCCTGAATCCACAATCCCAATGTGAATCCCCTGAATCCCCAATCCCAATGTGACTCTCCTCAGTCCCCGATCCCAATGTGAATCCCCGCAATCCCCAATCCTAATATGAATCCCCTGAATCCACAATCCCAATGTGAATCCCCTGAATCCCCAATCCCAATGTGAATCCCCTCAATCCCCAATCCCAATGTGAATCCCCCGCCACAAGTCCCAAATCCCCATGTGAATCGCCTCAATCCCCAATCCCAATATGAATCCCCTCAGTCCCCAATCCCAATGTGAATCGCATCAATCCCCAATCCCAATATGAATCCCCTCAGTCCCCATTCCCAATGTGAATCCCCTCAATCCCCAATCCCAATGGGAATCCCACGACTCAATCCCCAATCACAATGTGAATCCCCTCAGTCTTCAATCCCAATGTGAATCCCCTCAGTCCCCAATCCCAATGTGAATCCCCTCAGTCCCCAATCCCAATGTGAATCCCCTAATCCCCAATCCCTGTGAATCCCCTGAATCCCCATTCCCAATGTGAATCCCCTCAGTCTCCAATCCCATTTGAATCCCCTCATTATCCAATCTCAATATGAATTCCCTCAATCCACAATCCCAATGTGAATCCCCTCAGTCCTCAATCCCAGTGTGAATCCCCTCTGTCCCCAATCCCAATGTGAATCCCCTCAATCCCCAATCCCAATTGGAATCCTCCACTGCCCCGATTTTCAATGTGAATCCCCTCAGTCGCCAATCCTAATGTGAATCCACTCAGTCCCCAATCCCAATGTGAATCACCTCAGTCCCCAATCCCAATGTGAAACCCATCAGTCCCCAACCCCAATGTGAATCCCCTCAGTCCCCAATCCCAATGTGACCCCTACCAGTCCCCATTCCCAATGTGAATCCCCTCAGTCCCCAATCCCAATGTGAATCCCCTCAGTCCCCAATCCCAATGTGAATCCCCTCAGTGCCCAATCCCAATGTGAATCCCCTAATCCCCAATCCCTGTGAATCCCCTGAATCCCCATTCCCAATGTGAATCCGCTAATCCCCAATACATGTGAATCCCCTGAATCCCCATTCCCAATGTGAATCCCCTCAGTTCCTAATCCCAATGTGAATCCCCTCAGTCCCCAATCCCAATGTGAATCCCCTCAATCCAGAATCCCAATGTGAATCCCCTCAGTCCCCAATCCCAATGTGAAGCCCCTCAGTCCCCAATCCCAATGTGAATCCCCTCAGTCCCCAATCCCAATGTGAATCCCCTCAATTCACAATCCCAATGTGAATCTACAAAATCCCCAATCCCAATGTGAATCCCCTCAGTCCCCAATCCCAATTTGAATCCCCTAATCCCCAATCCATGTGAATCCCCTGAATCCCCATTCCCAATGTGAATCCCCTCAGTTCCCAATCCCAATGTGAATTCCCTCAGTCCCCAATCCCAATGTGAATCCCCTCAATCCAGAATCCCAATGTGTATCCCCTCAGTCCCCAATCCCAATGCGAATCCCCTCAGTCCCCAATCCCATTGTGAATCTCCTCAGTCCCCGTTCCCAATGTGAATACACGCAATCCCCAATCCTAATATGAATCCCCTGAATCCACAATCCCAATGTGAATCCCCTGAATCCCCAATCCCAATGTGAATCCCCTCAATTCCCAATCCCAATGTGAATCCCCCGCCACAAGTCCCAAATCCCCATGTGAATCGCCTCAATCCCCAATCCCAATATGAATCCCCTCAGTCCCTAATCCCAATGTGAATCGCCTCAATCCCCAATCCCAATGTGAATCGCATCAATCCCCAATCCCAATATGAATCCGCTCAGTCCCCATTCCCAATGTGAATCCCCTCAATCCCCAATCCCAATGTGAATCCCCCCCTCAATCCCCAATCACAAAGTGAATCCCCTCAGTCCTCAATCCCAATGTGAATCCCCTCTGTCCCCAATCCCAATGTGAATCTCCTCAGTCCACGATCCCAATGTGAATCCCCGCAATCATTCATCCCAATGAGAATCCCCCGCCTCAATCCCAAATCCCAATGTGCGTCTCCTCAATCCCCAATCCCAATTTGAATCCCCTCAATCCACAATCCCAATGTGAATCCCCTCAGTCTCGAATCCCAATGTGAACCCCTCAGTGGCCAATCCTAATCTGAATCACCTCAGTCCCCAACCCCATTGTGAATCCCCTCAATCCCCAATCCCAATTGGAATCCTCCACAGCCCCGATTCTCAATGTGAATCCCCTCAGTCGCCAATCCTTATGTGAATCCCCTCAGTCCCCAATCTTAATGTGAATCCCCTCAGTCCAAAATCCCAATGTGAAACCCATCAGTCCGCAATCCCAATGTGAATACCATCAGTCCCCAATCCCAATGTGACCCCTCCCAGTCCCCAACCCCAATGTGAATCCCCTCAGTTCCCAATCCCAATGTGAATCCCCTAATACCCAATCCATGTGAATCCCTGAATCCCCATTCCCAATGTGAATCCCATCAGTCCCCAATCCCAATGTGAATCCCCTCAGTCCCCAATCCCAAAGTGAATCCTGTCAATCCACAATCCCAATGTGAATCTACTAAATCCACAATCCCAATGTGAATCCCCTCAGTCCCCAATCCCATTGTGAATCCCCTAATCCCCAATCCATGTGAATCCCCTGAATCCCCATTCCCAATGTGAATCCCCTCAGTTCCTAATCCCAATGTGAATACCCTCAGTCCCCAATCCCAATGTGAATCCCCTCAATCCAGAATCCCAATGTGAATCCCCTCAGTCCCCAATCCCAATGCGAATCCCCTCAGTCCCCAATCCGAATGTGAATCACCTCAGTCCCCAATCCCAATGTGAATCCCCTCAACCCACAATCCCAATGTGAATCTACAAAATCCCCAATCCCAATGTGAATCCCCTCAGTCCCCAATCCCAATGTGAATCCCCTAATCCCCAATCCATGTGAATCCCCATTCCCAATGTGAATCCCCTCAGTTCCCAATCCCAATGTGAATCCCCTCAATCCCCAATCCCAATGTGAATCCCCTCAATCCAGAATCCCAATGTGAATCCCCTCAGTCCCCAATCCCAATGCGAATCCCCTCAGTCCACAATCCCAATGTGAATCTCCTCAATCCCCAATCCCAATGTGAATCCCCTCAATCCCCAATCCCAATGTGAATCCCCCGCCTCAAGTCCCAAATCCCCATGTGAATCGCCTGAATCCCCAATCCCAATATGAATCCCCTCAGTCACCAATCCCAATGTGAATCGCCTCAATCCCCAATCCCGATGTGAATCCCCTCAGTCCCCATTCCCAATGTGAATCCCCTCAATCCCCAATGCCAATGTGAATCCCCCGCCTCAATCCCCAATCCCAATGTGAATCCCCTCAGTCCTCAATCCCAATGTGAATCCCCTCAATCCCCAATCCCAATGTGAAACTCATCAGTCCGCAATCCCAATGTGAATACCCTCAGTCCCCAATCCCAATGTGAAACTCATCAGTCCGCAATCCCAATGTGAATACCCTCAGTCCGCAAGCCCAATGTGATCCTTCCCAGTCCCCAATCCCAATGTGAATCCCCTCAGTCCCCAATCCCATGTGAATCCCCTAATCCCCAATCCCTGTGAATCCCCTGAATCCCCATTCCCAATGTGAATCCCCTCAGTCCCCAATCCCAATGTGAATCCCCTCAGTCCCCAATCTCAATGTGAATCCCCTCAATCCCCAATCCCAATGTGAATCGCCTCAATCCCCAATCCCAATGTGAATCCCCTCAATCTCCAATCCCAAGGTGAATCCCCCTCAGTCCCCAATCTCAATGTGAGTCCCCCTTAGCCCCCAATCCCAATGTGAATCCGCTCAAACCCCAATCCCAACATGAATCTCCTCAAGCCCCATTCCCAATGTGAATTTCTCAGTCCCCAATCCCAATGTGAATCCCCTCAGTCCCCAATCCTAATGTGACTCTCCTCAGTCCCCAATTCCAATGTGAATCCCCCTCAATGACCAATCCCTATTGGAATCCCCACTGTCCCGATTCTCAATGTGAATCCCCTCAGTCCCCAATCCCAATGTGAATCCCCTCTGTCCCCAATCCCAATGTGAATCCCTTCAGTCCCCATTTCCATTGTGAATCCCCTCAATCCCCAATCCCAATGTGAATCCCCCGCCTCAATCCCCAATCCCAATGTGAAACCCATCAGCCCGCCACCCCAATGTGAATACCCTCAGTCCCCAATCCCAATGTGAATCCCCTCAGTCCCCAATCCCAATGTGAATCCCCTAATCCCCAATCCCTGTGAATCCCCTGAATCCCCATTCCCAATGTGAATCCCCTCAGTCTCCAATCCCAATTTGAATCCCCTCAGTCCCCAATCTCAATGTGAATCCCCTCAATCCACAATCCCAATGTGAATCCCCTCAATCCACAATCCCAATGTCAATCCCCTCAGTCCCCAATCCCAATGTGAATCCCCTCAATCCTCAATCCCAATGTGAATCTCCTCAGTCCCCAATCCCAATGTGAATCCCCTCTGTCCCAATCCCAATGTGAATCCCCTCAGTCCCCAATCCCAATGTGAAACCCATCAGTCCGCAATCCCAATGTGAATACCCTCAGTCCCAAATCCCAATGTGACCCTTCCCAGTCCCCAATCCCAATGTGAATCCCCTCAGTCCCCAATCCCAATGTGAATCCCATAATACCCAATCCATGTGAATCCCCTGAATCCCCATTCCCAATGTGAATCCCCTCAGTCCCCAATCCCAATGTGAATCCCCTCATTCCCCAATCCCAATGTGAATCCCCTCAAACCACAATCCCAATGTGAATCCCCTCAGCCCCCAATCCCAATGTGAATCCCCTAATCCCCAATCCATGTGAATCCCCTGAAACCCCATTCCCAATGTGAATCCCCTCAGTTCCCAATCCCAATGTGAATCCCCTCAGTCCCCAATCCCAATGTGAATCCCCTCAATCCAGAATCCCAATGTGAATCCCCTCAGTCCCCAATCCCAATGTGAATCCCCTCAGTCCCCAATCCCAATGTGACTCTCCTCAGTCCCCGATCCCAATGTGAATCCCCGCAATCCCCAATCCTAATATGAACCCCCTGAATCCACAATCCCAATGTGAATCCCCTGAATCCCCAATCCCAATGTGAATCCCCTCAATCCCCAATCCCAATGTGAATCCCCCGCCACAAGTCCCAAATCCCCATGTGAATCGCCTCAATATCCAATCCCAATATGAATTCCCTCAGTCCCCAATCCCAATGTGAATCGCCTCAATCCCCAATCACAATGTGAATCGCATCAATCCCCAATCCCAATGTGAATCCCCTGCCTCAATCCCCAATCACAATGTGAATCCCCTCAGTCTTCAATCCCAATGTGAATACCCTCTGTCCCCAATCCCAATGTGAATCCCCTCAGTCCCCAATCCCAATGTGAATCCCCTAATCCCCAATCCCTGTGAATCCCCTGAATCCCCATTCTCAATGTGAATCCCCTCAGTCTTCAATCCCAATTTGAATCCCCTCAGTCCCCAATCTCAATGTGAAGCCCCTCAATCCACAATCCCAATGTGAATCCCCTCAGTCCTCAATCCCAATGTGAATCCCCTCTGTCCCCAATCCCAATGTGAATCCCCTCAATCCCCAATCCCGATGTGAATCCCCTCAGTCCCCAATCCCAATGTGAATCCCCTCAATCCCCAATCCCAATGTGAATCCCCCACCTCAATCCCCAATCCCAATGTGAATCCCCTCAGTCCTCAATCCCAATGTGAATCCCCTAAATCCCCAATCCCAATGTGAAACTCATCAGTCCGCAATCCCAATGTGAATACCCTCAATCCCCAATCCCAATGTGAATCCCCCGCCTCAATCCCCAATCCCAATGTGAAACCCATCAGCCCGCCACCCCAATGTGAATACCCTCAGTCCCCAATCCCAATGTGAATCGCCTCAATCCCCAATCCCAATGTGAATCCCCTCAATCTCCAATCATAGAATCATAGAATCATAGAAGTTTACAGCATGGAAACAGGCCCTTCGGCCCAACCAGTCCATGCGGCCCAGTTTTTACCATTAAGCTAGTCCCAGTTGCCCGCACTTGGCCCATAACCCTCTATACCCATCTTACCCATGTAACCATCTAAATGCTTTTTAAAAGACACAATTGTACCCGCCTCTACTACTACCTCTGGCAGCCCATTCCAGACACTCACTACCCTCTGAGTGAAGAAATTGCCCCTCTGGGCCCTTCTGAATCTCTCCCCTCTCACCTTAAACCTATGCCCTCTAGTTTTAGACTCCCCTACCTTTGGGAAAAGATGTTGACTATCTACCTTATCTATGCCCCTCATTATTTTATAGACCTCTATAAGATCACCCCTAAGCCTCCTACGCTCCAGGGAAAAAAGTCCCAGTCTATCCAGCCTCTCCTTATAACTCAAACCATCAAGTCCCGGCAACATCCTAGTAAATCTTTTCTGCACTCTTTCTAGTTTAATAATATCCTTTCTATAATAGGGTGACCAGAACTGCACACAGTATTCCAAGTGTGGCCGTACCAATGTCTTGTACAACTTCAACAAGACGTCCCAACTCCTATATTCAATGTTCTGACCAATGAAACCAAGCATGCCGAATGTCTTCTTCACCACCCTGTCCACCTGCGACTCCACCTTCAAGGAGCTATGAACCTGTACTCCTAGATCTCTTTGTTCTATAACTCTCCCCAACGCCATACCATTAACTGAGTAGGTCCTGGCCTGATTCGATCTGCCAAAATGCATCACCTCACATTTATCTAAATTAAACTCCATCTGCCATTCGTCGGCCCACTGGCCTAATTGATCAAGATCCCGTTGCAATCCTAGATAACCTTCTTCACTATCCACTGTGCCACCAATCTTGGTGTCATCTGCAAACTTACTAACCATGCCTCCTAAATTCTCAGTCCCCAATCCCAAGGTGAATCCCCCTCAGTCCCCAATCTCAATGTGAGTCCCCCTCAGCCCCCAATCCCAATGTGAATCCGCTCAAAACCCAATCCCAATATGAATCTCCTCAAGCCCCATTCCCAATGTGAATTTCTCAGTCCCCAATCCCAATGTGAATCCCCTCAGTCCCCAATCCTAATGTGAATCTCCTCAGTCCCCAATTCCAATGTGAATCCCCCTCAATGACCAATCCCAATTGGAATCCCCACTGTCCCGATTCTCAATGTGAATCCCCTCAGTCCCCAATCCCAATGTGAATCCCCTCTGTCCCCAATTCCAATGTGAATCCCCTCAGTCCCCATTTCCATTGTGAATCCCCTCAATCCCCAATCCCAATGTGAATCCCCCGCCTCAATCCCCAATCCCAATGTGAAACCCATCAGCCCGCCACCCCAATTTGAATACCCTCAGTCCCCAATCCCAATGTGAATCCCCTCAGTCCCCAATCTCAATGTGAATCCCCTCAATCCCCAATCCCAATGTGAATCGCCTCAATCCCCAATCCCAATGTGAATCCCCTCAATCTCCAATCCCAAGGTGAATCCCCCTCAGTCCCCAATCTCAATGTGAGTCCCCCTCAGCCCCCAATCCCAATGTGAATCCGCTCAAACCCCAATCCCAATATGAATCTCCTCAAGCCCCATTCCCAATGTGAATTTCTCAGTCCCCAATCCCAATGTGAATCCCCTCAGTCCCCAATCCTAATGTGAATCTCCTCAGTCCCCAATTCCAATGTGAATCCCCCTCAATGACCAATCCCAATTGGAATCCCCACTGTCCCGATTCTCAATGTGAATCCCCTCAGTCCCCAATCCCAATGTGAATTTCCTCTGTCCCCAATCCCAATGTGAATCCCCTCAGTCCCCATTTCCATTGTGAATCCCCTCAATCCCCAATCCCAATGTGAATCCCCCGCCTCAATCCCCAATCCCAATGTGAAACCCATCAGCCCGCCACCCCAATGTGAATACCCTCAGTCCCCAATCCCAATGTGAATCCGCTCAGTCCCCAATCCCAATGTGAATCCCCTAATCCCCAATCCCTGTGAATCCCCTGAATCCCCATTCCCAATGTGAATCCCCTCAGTCTCCAATCCCAATTTGAATCCCCTCAGTCCCCAATCTCAATGTGAAACCCCTCAATCCACAATCCCAATGTGAATCCCCTCAATCCACAATCCCAATGTCAATCCCCTCAGTCCCCAATCCCAATGTGAATCCCCTCAATCCCCAATCCCAATGTGAATCCCCTCAGTCCCCAATCCCAATGTGAATCCCCTCTGTCCCAATCCCAATGTGAATCCCCTCAGTCCCCAATCCCAATGTGAAACCCATCAGTCCGCAATCCCAATGTGAATACCCTCAGTCCCAAATCCCAATGTGACCCTTCCCAGTCCCCAATCCCAATGTGAATCCCCTCAGTCCCCAATCCCAATGCGAATCCCCTAATACCCAATCCATGTGAATCCCCTGAATCCCCATTCCCAATGTGAATCCCCTCAGTCCCCAATCCCAATGTGAATCCCCTCATTCCCCAATCCCAATGTGAATCCCCTCAAACCACAATCCCAATGTGAATCCCCTCAGCCCCCAATCCCAATGTGAATTCCCAAATCCCCAATCCATGTGAATCCCCTGAAAACCCATTCCCAATGGGAATCCCCTCAGTTCCCAATCCCAATGTGAATCCCCTCAGTCCCCAATCCCAATGTGAATCCCCTCAATCCAGAATCCCAATGTGAATCCCCTCAGTCCCCAATCCCAATGTGAATCCCCTCAGTCCCCAATCCCAATGTGACTCTCCTCAGTCCCCGATCCCAATGTGAATCCCCGCAATCCCCAATCCTAATATGAACCCCCTGAATCCACAATCCCAATGTGAATCCCCTGAATCCCCAATCCCAATGTGAATCCCCGCAATCCCCAATCCCAATGTGAATCCCCCGCCACAAGTCCCAAATCCCCATGTGAATCGCCTCAATATCCAATCCCAATATGAATTTCTTCAGTCCCCAATCCCAATGTGAATCGCCTCAATCCCCAATCACAATGTGAATCGCATCAATCCCCAATCCCAATATGAATCCCCTCAGTCCCCATTCCCAATGTGAATCCCCTCAATCCCCAATCCCAATGTGAATCCCCCGCCTCAATCCCCAATCACAATGTGAATCCCCTCAGTCTTCAATCCCAATTTGAATCCCCTCAGTCCCCAATCTCAATGTGAATCCCCTCAATCCACAATCCCAATGTGAATCCCCTCAATCCACAATCCCAATGTCAATCCCCTCAGTCCCCAATCCCAATGTGAATCCCCTCAATCCTCAATCCCAATGTGAATCTCCTCAGTCCCCAATCCCAATGTGAATCCCCTCTGTCCCAATCCCAATGTGAATCCCCTCAGTCCCCAATCCCAATGTGAAACCCATCAGTCCGCAATCCCAATGTGAATACCCTCAGTCCCAAATCCCAATGTGACCCTTCCCAGTCCCCAATCCCAATGTGAATCCCCTCAGTCCCCAATCCCAATGTGAATCCCATAATACCCAATCCATGTGAATCCCCTGAATCCCCATTCCCAATGTGAATCCCCTCAGTCCCCAATCCCAATGTGAATCCCCTCATTCCCCAATCCCAATGTGAATCCCCTCAAACCACAATCCCAATGTGAATCCCCTCAGCCCCCAATCCCAATGTGAATCCCCTAATCCCCAATCCATGTGAATCCCCTGAAACCCCATTCCCAATGTGAATCCCCTCAGTTCCCAATCCCAATGTGAATCCCCTCAGTCCCCAATCCCAATGTGAATCCCCTCAATCCAGAATCCCAATGTGAATCCCCTCAGTCCCCAATCCCAATGTGAATCCCCTCAGTCCCCAATCCCAATGTGACTCTCCTCAGTCCCCGATCCCAATGTGAATCCCCGCAATCCCCAATCCTAATATGAACCCCCTGAATCCACAATCCCAATGTGAATCCCCTGAATCCCCAATCCCAATGTGAATCCCCTCAATCCCCAATCCCAATGTGAATCCCCCGCCACAAGTCCCAAATCCCCATGTGAATCGCCTCAATATCCAATCCCAATATGAATTCCCTCAGTCCCCAATCCCAATGTGAATCGCCTCAATCCCCAATCACAATGTGAATCGCATCAATCCCCAATCCCAATGTGAATCACCTGCCTCAATCCCCAATCACAATGTGAATCCCCTCAGTCTTCAATCCCAATGTGAATACCCTCTGTCCCCAATCCCAATGTGAATCCCCTCAGTCCCCAATCCCAATGTGAATCCCCTAATCCCCAATCCCTGTGAATCCCCTGAATCCCCATTCTCAATGTGAATCCCCTCAGTCTTCAATCCCAATTTGAATCCCCTCAGTCCCCAATCTCAATGTGAAGCCCCTCAATCCACAATCCCAATGTGAATCCCCTCAGTCCTCAATCCCAATGTGAATCCCCTCTGTCCCCAATCCCAATGTGAATCCCCTCAATCCCCAATCCCGATGTGAATCCCCTCAGTCCCCAATCCCAATGTGAATCCCCTCAATCCCCAATCCCAATGTGAATCCCCCACCTCAATCCCCAATCCCAATGTGAATCCCCTCAGTCCTCAATCCCAATGTGAATCCCCTAAATCCCCAATCCCAATGTGAAACTCATCAGTCCGCAATCCCAATGTGAATACCCTCAATCCCCAATCCCAATGTGAATCCCCCGCCTCAATCCCCAATCCCAATGTGAAACCCATCAGCCCGCCACCCCAATGTGAATACCCTCAGTCCCCAATCCCAATGTGAATCGCCTCAATCCCCAATCCCAATGTGAATCCCCTCAATCTCCAATCATAGAATCATAGAATCATAGAAGTTTACAGCATGGAAACAGGCCCTTCGGCCCAACCAGTCCATGCGGCCCAGTTTTTACCATTAAGCTAGTCCCAGTTGCCCGCACTTGGCCCATAACCCTCTATACCCATCTTACCCATGTAACCATCTAAATGCTTTTTAAAAGACACAATTGTACCCGCCTCTACTACTACCTCTGGCAGCCCATTCCAGACACTCACTACCCTCTGAGTGAAGAAATTGCCCCTCTGGGCCCTTCTGAATCTCTCCCCTCTCACCTTAAACCTATGCCCTCTAGTTTTAGACTCCCCTACCTTTGGGAAAAGATGTTGACTATCTACCTTATCTATGCCCCTCATTATTTTATAGACCTCTATAAGATCACCCCTAAGCCTCCTACGCTCCAGGGAAAAAAGTCCCAGTCTATCCAGCCTCTCCTTATAACTCAAACCATCAAGTCCCGGCAACATCCTAGTAAATCTTTTCTGCACTCTTTCTAGTTTAATAATATCCTTTCTATAATAGGGTGACCAGAACTGCACACAGTATTCCAAGTGTGGCCGTACCAATGTCTTGTACAACTTCAACAAGACGTCCCAACTCCTATATTCAATGTTCTGACCAATGAAACCAAGCATGCCGAATGTCTTCTTCACCACCCTGTCCACCTGCGACTCCACCTTCAAGGAGCTATGAACCTGTACTCCTAGATCTCTTTGTTCTATAACTCTCCCCAACGCCATACCATTAACTGAGTAGATCCTGGCCAGATTCGATCTGCCAAAATGCATCACCTCACATTTATCTAAATTAAACTCCATCTGCCATTCGTCGGCCCACTGGCCTAATTGATCAAGATCCCGTTGCAATCCTAGATAACCTTCTTCACTATCCACTGTGCCACCAATCTTGGTGTCATCTGCAAACTTACTAACCATGCCTCCTAAATTCTCAGTCCCCAATCCCAAGGTGAATCCCCCTCAGTCCCCAATCTCAATGTGAGTCCCCCTCAGTCCCCAATCCCAATGTGAATCCGCTCAAAACCCAATCCCAATATGAATCTCCTCAAGCCCCATTCCCAATGTGAATTTCTCAGTCCCCAATCCCAATGTGAATCCCCTCAGTCCCCAATCCTAATGTGAATCTCCTCAGTCCCCAATTCCAATGTGAATCCCCCTCAATGACCAATCCCAATTGGAATCCCCACTGTCCCGATTCTCAATGTGAATCCCCTCAGTCCCCAATCCCAATGTGAATCCCCTCTGTCCCCAATTCCAATGTGAATCCCCTCAGTCCCCATTTCCATTGTGAATCCCCTCAATCCCCAATCCCAATGTGAATCCCCCGCCTCAATCCCCAATCCCAATGTGAAACCCATCAGCCCGCCACCCCAATTTGAATACCCTCAGTCCCCAATCCCAATGTGAATCCCCTCAGTCCCCAATCTCAATGTGAATCCCCTCAATCCCCAATCCCAATGTGAATCGCCTCAATCCCCAATCCCAATGTGAATCCCCTCAATCTCCAATCCCAAGGTGAATCCCCCTCAGTCCCCAATCTCAATGTGAGTCCCCCTCAGCCCCCAATCCCAATGTGAATCCGCTCAAACCCCAATCCCAATATGAATCTCCTCAAGCCCCATTCCCAATGTGAATTTCTCAGTCCCCAATCCCAATGTGAATCCCCTCAGTCCCCAATCCTAATGTGAATCTCCTCAGTCCCCAATTCCAATGTGAATCCCCCTCAATGACCAATCCCAATTGGAATCCCCACTGTCCCGATTCTCAATGTGAATCCCCTCAGTCCCCAATCCCAATGTGAATTTCCTCTGTCCCCAATCCCAATGTGAATCCCCTCAGTCCCCATTTCCATTGTGAATCCCCTCAATCCCCAATCCCAATGTGAATCCCCCGCCTCAATCCCCAATCCCAATGTGAAACCCATCAGCCCGCCACCCCAATGTGAATACCCTCAGTCCCCAATCCCAATGTGAATCCGCTCAGTCCCCAATCCCAATGTGAATCCCCTAATCCCCAATCCCTGTGAATCCCCTGAATCCCCATTCCCAATGTGAATCCCCTCAGTCTCCAATCCCAATTTGAATCCCCTCAGTCCCCAATCTCAATGTGAAACCCCTCAATCCACAATCCCAATGTGAATCCCCTCAATCCACAATCCCAATGTCAATCCCCTCAGTCCCCAATCCCAATGTGAATCCCCTCAATCCCCAATCCCAATGTGAATCCCCTCAGTCCCCAATCCCAATGTGAATCCCCTCTGTCCCAATGCCAATGTGAATCCCCTCAGTCCCCAATCCCAATGTGAAACCCATCAGTCCGCAATCCCAATGTGAATACCCTCAGTCCCAAATCCCAATGTGACCCTTCCCAGTCCCCAATCCCAATGTGAATCCCCTCATTCCCCAATCCCAATGTGAATCCCCTCAAACCACAATCCCAATGTGAATCCCCTCAGCCCCCAATCCCAATGTGAATTCCCAAATCCCCAATCCATGTGAATCCCCTGAAAACCCATTCCCAATGGGAATCCCCTCAGTTCCCAATCCCAATGTGAATCCCCTCAGTCCCCAATCCCAATGTGAATCCCCTCAATCCAGAATCCCAATGTGAATCCCCTCAGTCCCCAATCCCAATGTGAATCCCCTCAGTCCCCAATCCCAATGTGACTCTCCTCAGTCCCCGATCCCAATGTGAATCCCCGCAATTCCCAATCCTAATATGAACCCCCTGAATCCACAATCCCAATGTGAATCCCCTGAATCCCCAATCCCAATGTGAATCCCCGCAATCCCCAATCCCAATGTGAATCCCCCGCCACAAGTCCCAAATCCCCATGTGAATCGCCTCAATATCCAATCCCAATATGAATTTCTTCAGTCCCCAATCCCAATGTGAATCGCCTCAATCCCCAATCACAATGTGAATCGCATCAATCCCCAATCCCAATATGAATCCCCTCAGTCCCCATTCCCAATGTGAATCCCCTCAATCCCCAATCCCAATGTGAATCCCCCGCCTCAATCCCCAATCACAATGTGAATCCCCTCAATCTTCAATCCCAATGTGAATACCCTCTGTCCCCAATCCCAATGTGAATATCCTCAGTCCCCAATCCCAATGTGAATCCCCAAATACCCAATCCCTGTGAATCCCCTGAATCCCTATTCTCAATGTGAATCCCCTCAGTCTTCAATCCCAATTTGAATCCCCTCAGTCCGCAATCTCAATGTGAAGCCCCTCAATCCACAATCCCAATGTGAATCCCCTCAGTCCTCAATCCCAATGTGAATCCCCTCTGTCCCCAATCCCAATGTGAATCCCCTCAATCACCAATCCCAATTGGAATCCTCCACATCCCCGATTCTCAATGTGAATCCCCTCAGTCGCCAATCCTAATGTGAATCCACTCAGTCCCCAATCCCAATGTGAATCCCCTCAGTCCCCAATCCCAATGTGAAACCCATCAGTCCGCAATCCCAATGTGAATACCCTCAGTCCCCAATCCCAATGTGACCCCTCCCAGTCCCCAACCCCAATGTGAATCCCCTCAGTCCCCAATCCCAATGTGATTCCCCTAATATCCAATCCATGTGAATCCCATGAATCCCCATTCGCAAAGTGAATCCCCTCAGTTCCCAATCCCAATGTGAATCCCCTCAGTCCCCAATCCCAATGTGAATCCCCTCAATCCAGAATCCCAATGTGAATCCCCTCAGTCCCCAATCCCAATGCGAATCCCCTCAGTCCCCAATCCCAATGTGAATCCCCTCAATCCACAATCCCAATGTCAATCCCCTCAGTCCCCAATCCCAATGTGAATCCCCTCAATCCCCAATCCCAATGTGAATCCCCTCAGTCCCCAATCCCAATGTGAATCCCCTCTGTCCCAATCCCAATGTGAATCCCCTCAGTCCCCAATCCCAATGTGAAACCCATCAGTCCGCAATCCCAATGTGAATACCCTCAGTCCCAAATCCCAATGTGACCCTTCCCAGTCCCCAATCCCAATGTGAATCCCCTCAGTCCCCAATCCCAATGCGAATCCCCTAATACCTAATCCATGTGAATCCCCTGAATCCCCATTCCCAATGTGAATCCCCTCAGTCCCCAATCCCAATGTGAATCCCCTCATTCCCCAATCCCAATGTGAATCCCCTCAAACCACAATCCCAATGTGAATCCCCTCAGCCCCCAATCCCAATGTGAATTCCCAAATCCCCAATCCATGTGAATCCCCTGAAACCCCATTCCCAATGTGAATCCCCTCAGTTCCCAATCCCAATGTGAATCCCCTCAGTCCCCAATCCCAATGTGAATCCCCTCAATCCAGAATCCCAATGTGAATCCCCTCAGTCCCCAATCCCAATGTGAATCCCCTCAGTCCCCAATCCCAATGTGACTCTCCTCAGTCCCCGATCCCAATGTGAATCCCCGCAATCCCCAATCCTAATATGAACCCCCTGAATCCACAATCCCAATGTGAATCCCCTGAATCCCCAATCCCAATGTGAATCCCCGCAATCCCCAATCCCAATGTGAATCCCCCGCCACAAGTCCCAAATCCCCATGTGAATCGCCTCAATATCCAATCCCAATATGAATTCCCTCAGTCCCCAATCCCAATGTGAATCGCCTCAATCCCCAATCACAATGTGAATCGCATCAATCCCCAATCACAATATGAATCCCCTCAGTCCCCATTCCCAATGTGAATCCCCTCAATCCCCAATCCCAATGTGAATCCCCCGCCTAAATCCCCAATCACAATGTGAATCCCCTCAGTCTTCAATCCCAATGTGAATACCCTCTGTCCCCAATCCCAATGTGAATCCCCTCAGTCCCCAATCCCAATGTGAATCCCCTAATTCCCAATCCCTGTGAATCCCCCGAATCCCCATTCTCAATGTGAATCCCCTCAGTCTTCAATCCCAATTTGAATCCCCTCAATCCGCAATCTCAATGTGAAGCCCCTCAATCCACAATCCCAATGTGAATCCCCTCAGTCCTCAATCCCAATGTGAATCCCCTCTGTCCCCAATCCCAATGTGAATCCCCTCAATCACCAATCCCAATTGGAATCCTCCACATCCCCGATTCTCAATGTGAATCCCCTCAGTCGCCAATCCTAATGTGAATCCACTCAGTCCCCAATCCCAATGTGAATCCCCTCAGTCCCCAATCCCAATGTGAAACCCATCAGTCCGCAATCCCAATGTGAATACCCTCAGTCCCCAATCCCAATGTGACCCCTCCCAGTCCCCAACCCCAATGTGAATCCCCTCAGTCCCCAATCCCAATGTGATTCCCCTAATACCCAATCCATGTGAATCCCATGAATCCCCATTCGCAAAGTGAATCCCCTCAGTTCCCAATCCCAATGTGAATCCCCTCAGTCCCCAATCCCAATGTGAATCCCCTCAATCCAGAATCCCAATGTGAATCCCCTCAGTCCCCAATCCCAATGCGAATCCCCTCAGTCCCCAATCCCAATGTGAATCTCCTCAGTCCCCGATCCCAATGTGAATCCCCGCAATCCCCAATCCTAATGTGAATCCCCTGAATCCACAATCCCAATGTGATTCCCCTGAATCCCCAATCCCAATGTGAATCCCCTCAATCCCCAATCCCAATGTGAATCCCCCGTCTGAAGTCCCAAATCCCCATGTGAATCGCCTCAATCCCTAATCCCAATATGAATCCCCTCACTCCCCAATCCCAATGTGAATCGCCTCAATCCCCAATCCCGATGTGAATCCCCTCAGTCCCCATTCCCAATGTGAATCCCCTCAATCCCCAATCCCAGTGTGAATTCCCCGCCTCAATCCCCAATCCCAATGTGAATCCCCTCAGTCCCCAATCCCAATGTGAATCCCCTCAATCCCCAATCCCAATGTGAATCCCCTCAGTCCCCAATCCCAATGTGAATCCCCTCTGTCCCAATCCCAATGTGAATCCCCTCAGTCCCCAATCCCAATGTGAAACCCATCAGTCCGCAATCCCAATGTGAATACCCTCAGTCCCAAATCCCAATGTGACCCTTCCCAGTCCCCAATCCCAATGTGAATCCCCTCAGTCCCCAATCCCAATGCGAATCCCCTAATACCCAATCCATGTGAATCCCCTGAATCCCCATTCCCAATGTGAATCCCCTCAGTCCCCAATCCCAATGTGAATCCCCTCATTCCCCAATCCCAATGTGAATCCCCTCAAACCACAATCCCAATGTGAATCCCCTCAGCCCCCAATCCCAATGTGAATTCCCAAATCCCCAATCCATGTGAATCCCCTGAAAACCCATTCCCAATGGGAATCCCCTCAGTTCCCAATCCCAATGTGAATCCCCTCAGTCCCCAATCCCAATGTGAATCCCCTCAATCCAGAATCCCAATGTGAATCCCCTCAGTCCCCAATCCCAATGTGAATCCCCTCAGTCCCCAATCCCAATGTGACTCTCCTCAGTCCCCGATCCCAATGTGAATCCCCGCAATCCCCAATCCTAATATGAACCCCCTGAATCCACAATCCCAATGTGAATCCCCTGACTCCCCAATCCCAATGTGAATCCCCGCAATCCCCAATCCCAATGTGAATCCCCCGCCACAAGTCCCAAATCCCCATGTGAATCGCCTCAATATCCAATCCCAATATGAATTTCTTCAGTCCCCAATCCCAATGTGAATCGCCTCAATCCCCAATCACAATGTGAATCGCATCAATCCCCAATCCCAATATGAATCCCCTCAGTCCCCATTCCCAATGTGAATCCCCTCAATCCCCAATCCCAATGTGAATCTCCCGCCTCAATCCCCAATCACAATGTGAATCCCCTCAGTCTTCAATCCCAATTTGAATCCCCTCAGTCCCCAATCTCAATGTGAATCCCCTCAATCCACAATCCCAATGTGAATCCCCTCAATCCACAATCCCAATGTCAATCCCCTCAGTCCCCAATCCCAATGTGAATCCCCTCAATCCTCAATCCCAATGTGAATCTCCTCAGTCCCCAATCCCAATGTGAATCCCCTCTGTCCCAATCCCAATGTGAATCCCCTCAGTCCCCAATCCCAATGTGAAACCCATCAGTCCGCAATCCCAATGTGAATACCCTCAGTCCCAAATCCCAATGTGACCCTTCCCAGTCCCCAATCCCAATGTGAATCCCCTCAGTCCCCAATCCCAATGTGAATCCCATAATACCCAATCCATGTGAATCCCCTGAATCCCCATTCCCAATGTGAATCCCCTCAGTCCCCAATCCCAATGTGAATCCCCTCATTCCCCAATCCCAATGTGAATCCCCTCAAACCACAATCCCAATGTGAATCCCCTCAGCCCCCAATCCCAATGTGAATCCCCTAATCCCCAATCCATGTGAATCCCCTGAAACCCCATTCCCAATGTGAATCCCCTCAGTTCCCAATCCCAATGTGAATCCCCTCAGTCCCCAATCCCAATGTGAATCCCCTCAATCCAGAATCCCAATGTGAATCCCCTCAGTCCCCAATCCCAATGTGAATCCCCTCAGTCCCCAATCCCAATGTGACTCTCCTCAGTCCCCGATCCCAATGTGAATCCCCGCAATCCCCAATCCTAATATGAACCCCCTGAATCCACAATCCCAATGTGAATCCCCTGAATCCCCAATCCCAATGTGAATCCCCTCAATCCCCAATCCCAATGTGAATCCCCCGCCACAAGTCCCAAATCCCCATGTGAATCGCCTCAATATCCAATCCCAATATGAATTCCCTCAGTCCCCAATCCCAATGTGAATCGCCTCAATCCCCAATCACAATGTGAATCGCATCAATCCCCAATCCCAATGTGAATCACCTGCCTCAATCCCCAATCACAATGTGAATCCCCTCAGTCTTCAATCCCAATGTGAATACCCTCTGTCCCCAATCCCAATGTGAATCCCCTCAGTCCCCAATCCCAATGTGAATCCCCTAATCCCCAATCCCTGTGAATCCCCTGAATCCCCATTCTCAATGTGAATCCCCTCAGTCTTCAATCCCAATTTGAATCCCCTCAGTCCCCAATCTCAATGTGAAGCCCCTCAATCCACAATCCCAATGTGAATCCCCTCAGTCCTCAATCCCAATGTGAATCCCCTCTGTCCCCAATCCCAATGTGAATCCCCTCAATCCCCAATCCCGATGTGAATCCCCTCAGTCCCCAATCCCAATGTGAATCCCCTCAATCCCCAATCCCAATGTGAATCCCCCACCTCAATCCCCAATCCCAATGTGAATCCCCTCAGTCCTCAATCCCAATGTGAATCCCCTAAATCCCCAATCCCAATGTGAAACTCATCAGTCCGCAATCCCAATGTGAATACCCTCAATCCCCAATCCCAATGTGAATCCCCCGCCTCAATCCCCAATCCCAATGTGAAACCCATCAGCCCGCCACCCCAATGTGAATACCCTCAGTCCCCAATCCCAATGTGAATCGCCTCAATCCCCAATCCCAATGTGAATCCCCTCAATCTCCAATCATAGAATCATAGAATCATAGAAGTTTACAGCATGGAAACAGGCCCTTCGGCCCAACCAGTCCATGCGGCCCAGTTTTTACCATTAAGCTAGTCCCAGTTGCCCGCACTTGGCCCATAACCCTCTATACCCATCTTACCCATGTAACCATCTAAATGCTTTTTAAAAGACACAATTGTACCCGCCTCTACTACTACCTCTGGCAGCCCATTCCAGACACTCACTACCCTCTGAGTGAAGAAATTGCCCCTCTGGGCCCTTCTGAATCTCTCCCCTCTCACCTTAAACCTATGCCCTCTAGTTTTAGACTCCCCTACCTTTGGGAAAAGATGTTGACTATCTACCTTATCTATGCCCCTCATTATTTTATAGACCTCTATAAGATCACCCCTAAGCCTCCTACGCTCCAGGGAAAAAAGTCCCAGTCTATCCAGCCTCTCCTTATAACTCAAACCATCAAGTCCCGGCAACATCCTAGTAAATCTTTTCTGCACTCTTTCTAGTTTAATAATATCCTTTCTATAATAGGGTGACCAGAACTGCACACAGTATTCCAAGTGTGGCCGTACCAATGTCTTGTACAACTTCAACAAGACGTCCCAACTCCTATATTCAATGTTCTGACCAATGAAACCAAGCATGCCGAATGTCTTCTTCACCACCCTGTCCACCTGCGACTCCACCTTCAAGGAGCTATGAACCTGTACTCCTAGATCTCTTTGTTCTATAACTCTCCCCAACGCCATACCATTAACTGAGTAGATCCTGGCCAGGTTCGATCTGCCAAAATGCATCACCTCACATTTATCTAAATTAAACTCCATCTGCCATTCGTCGGCCCACTGGCCTAATTGATCAAGATCCCGTTGCAATCCTAGATAACCTTCTTCACTATCCACTGTGCCACCAATCTTGGTGTCATCTGCAAACTTACTAACCATGCCTCCTAAATTCTCAGTCCCCAATCCCAAGGTGAATCCCCCTCAGTCCCCAATCTCAATGTGAGTCCCCCTCAGCCCCCAATCCCAATGTGAATCCGCTCAAAACCCAATCCCAATATGAATCTCCTCAAGCCCCATTCCCAATGTGAATTTCTCAGTCCCCAATCCCAATGTGAATCCCCTCAGTCCCCAATCCTAATGTGAATCTCCTCAGTCCCCAATTCCAATGTGAATCCCCCTCAATGACCAATCCCAATTGGAATCCCCACTGTCCCGATTCTCAATGTGAATCCCCTCAGTCCCCAATCCCAATGTGAATCCCCTCTGTCCCCAATTCCAATGTGAATCCCCTCAGTCCCCATTTCCATTGTGAATCCCCTCAATCCCCAATCCCAATGTGAATCCCCCGCCTCAATCCTCAATCCCAATGTGAAACCCATCAGCCCGCCACCCCAATTTGAATACCCTCAGTCCCCAATCCCAATGTGAATCCCCTCAGTCCCCAATCTCAATGTGAATCCCCTCAATCCCCAATCCCAATGTGAATCGCCTCAATCCCCAATCCCAATGTGAATCCCCTCAATCTCCAATCCCAAGGTGAATCCCCCTCAGTCCCCAATCTCAATGTGAGTCCCCCTCAGCCCCCAATCCCAATCTGAATCCGCTCAAACCCCAATCCCAATATGAATCTCCTCAAGCCCCATTCCCAATGTGAATTTCTCAGTCCCCAATCCCAATGTGAATCCCCTCAGTCCCCAATCCTAATGTGAATCTCCTCAGTCCCCAATTCCAATGTGAATCCCCCTCAATGACCAATCCCAATTGGAATCCCCACTGTCCCGATTCTCAATGTGAATCCCCTCAGTCCCCAATCCCAATGTGAATTTCCTCTGTCCCCAATCCCAATGTGAATCCCCTCAGTCCCCATTTCCATTGTGAATCCCCTCAATCCCCAATCCCAATGTGAATCCCCCGCCTCAATCCCCAATCCCAATGTGAAACCCATCAGCCCGCCACCCCAATGTGAATACCCTCAGTCCACAATCCCAATGTGAATCCGCTCAGTCCCCAATCCCAATGTGAATCCCCTAATCCCCAATCCCTGTGAATCCCCTGAATCCCCATTCCCAATGTGAATCCCCTCAGTCTCCAATCCCAATTTGAATCCCCTCAGTCCCCAATCTCAATGTGAAACCCCTCAATCCACAATCCCAATGTGAATCCCCTCAATCCACAATCCCAATGTCAATCCCCTCAGTCCCCAATCCCAATGTGAATCCCCTCAATCCCCAATCCCAATGTGAATCCCCTCAGTCCCCAATCCCAATGTGAATCCCCTCTGTCCCAATGCCAATGTGAATCCCCTCAGTCCCCAATCCCAATGTGAAACCCATCAGTCCGCAATCCCAATGTGAATACCCTCAGTCCCAAATCCCAATGTGACCCTTCCCAGTCCCCAATCCCAATGTGAATCCCCTCAGTCCCCAATCCCAATGCGAATCCCCTAATACCCAATCCATGTGAATCCCCTGAATCCCCATTCCCAATGTGAATCCCCTCAGTCCCCAATCCCAATGTGAATCCCCTCATTCCCCAATCCCAATGTGAATCCCCTCAAACCACAATCCCAATGTGAATCCCCTCAGCCCCCAATCCCAATGTGAATTCCCAAATCCCCAATCCATGTGAATCCCCTGAAAACCCATTCCCAATGGGTATCCCCTCAGTTCCCAATCCCAATGTGAATCCCCTCAGTCCCCAATCCCAATGTGAATCCCCTCAATCCAGAATCCCAATGTGAATCCCCTCAGTCCCCGATCCCAATGTGAATCCCCGCAATCCCCAATCCTAATATGAACCCCCTGAATCCACAATCCCAATGTGAATCCCCTGAATCCCCAATCCCAATGTGAATCCCCGCAATCCCCAATCCCAATGTGAATCCCCCGCCACAAGTCCCAAATCCCCATGTGAATCGCCTCAATATCCAATCCCAATATGAATTTCTTCAGTCCCCAATCCCAATGTGAATCGCCTCAATCCCCAATCACAATGTGAATCGCATCAATCCCCAATCCCAATATGAATCCCCTCAGTCCCCATTCCCAATGTGAATCCCCTCAATCCCCAATCCCAATGTGAATCCCCCGCCTCAATCCCCAATCACAATGTGAATCCCCTCAGTCTTCAATCCCAATGTGAATACCCTCTGTCCCCAATCCCAATGTGAATCCCCTCAGTCCCCAATCCCAATGTGAATCCCCAAATACCCAATCCCTGTGAATCCCCTGAATCCCTATTCTCAATGTGAATCCCCTCAGTCTTCAATCCCAATTTGAATCCCCTCAGTCCGCAATCTCAATGTGAAGCCCCTCAATCCACAATCCCAATGTGAATCCCCTCAGTCCTCAATCCCAATGTGAATCCCCTCTGTCCCCAATCCCAATGTGAATCCCCTCAATCACCAATCCCAATTGGAATCCTCCACATCCCCGATTCTCAATGTGAATCCCCTCAGTCGCCAATCCTAATGTGAATCCACTCAGTCCCCAATCCCAATGTGAATCCCCTCAGTCCCCAATCCCAATATGAAACCCATCAGTCCGCAATCCCAATGTGAATGCCCTCAGTCCCCAATCCCAATGTGACCCCTCCCAGTCCCCAACCCCAATGTGAATCCCCTCAGTCCCCAATCCCAATGTGATTCCCCTAATATCCAATCCATGTGAATCCCATGAATCCCCATTCGCAAAGTGAATCCCCTCAGTTCCCAATCCCAATGTGAATCCCCTCAGTCCCCAATCCCAATGTGAATCCCCTCAATCCAGAATCCCAATGTGAATCCCCTCAGTCCCCAATCCCAATGCGAATCCCCTCAGTCCCCAATCCCAATGTGAAACCCATCAGTCCGCAATCCCAATGTGAATACCCTCAGTCCCAAATCCCAATGTGACCCTTCCCAGTCCCCAATCCCAATGTGAATCCCCTCAGTCCCCAATCCCAATGCGAATCCCCTAATACCCAATCCATGTGAATCCCCTGAATCCCCATTCCCAATGTGAATCCCCTCAGTCCACAATCCCAATGTGAATCCCCTCATTCCCCAATCCCAATGTGAATCCCCTCAAACCACAATCCCAATGTGAATCCCCTCAGCCCCCAATCCCAATGTGAATTCCCAAATCCCCAATCCATGTGAATCCCCTGAAAACCCATTCCCAATGGGAATCCCCTCAGTTCCCAATCCCAATGTGAATCCCCTCAGTCCCCAATCCCAATGTGAATCCCCTCAATCCAGAATCCCAATGTGAATCCCCTCAGTCCCCAATCCCAATGTGAATCCCCTCAGTCCCCAATCCCAATGTGACTCTCCTCAGTCCCCGATCCCAATGTGAATCCCCGCAATCCCCAATCCTAATATGAACCCCCTGAATCCACAATCCCAATGTGAATCCCCTGAATCCCCAATCCCAATGTGAATCCCCGCAATCCCCAATCCCAATGTGAATCTCCCGCCACAAGTCCCAAATCCCCATGTGAATCGCCTCAATATCCAATCCCAATATGAATTTCTTCAGTCCCCGTTCCCAATGTGAATCGCCTCAATCCCCAATCACAATGTGAATCGCATCAATCCCCAATCCCAATATGAATCCCCTCAGTCCCCATTCCCAATGTGAATCCCCTCAATCCCCAATCCCAATGTGAATCCCCCGCCTCAATCCCCAATCACAATGTGAATCCCCTCAGTCTTCAATCCCAATGTGTATACCCTCTGTCCCCAATCCCAATGTGAATCCCCTCAGTCCCCAATCCCAATGTGAATCCCCAAATACCCAATCCCTGTGAATCCCCTGAATCCCTATTCTCAATGTGAATCCCCTCAGTCTTCAATCCCAATTTGAATCCCCTCAGTCCGCAATCTCAATGTGAAGCCCCTCAATCCACAATCCCAATGTGAATCCCCTCAGTCCTCAATCCCAATGTGAATCCCCTCTGTCCCCAATCCCAATGTGAATCCCCTCAATCACCAATCCCAATTGGAATCCTCCACATCCCCGATTCTCAATGTGAATCCCCTCAGTCGCCAATCCTAATGTGAATCCACTCAGTCCCCAATCCCAATGTGAATCCCCTCAGTCCCCAATCCCAATATGAAACCCATCAGTCCGCAATCCCAATGTGAATACCCTCAGTCCCCAATCCCAATGTGACCCCTCCCAGTCCCCAACCCCAATGTGAATCCCCTCAGTCCCCAATCCCAATGTGATTCCCCTAATATCCAATCCATGTGAATCCCATGAATCCCCATTCGCAAAGTGAATCCCCTCAGTTCCCAATCCCAATGTGAATCCCCTCAGTCCCCAATCCCAATGTGAATCCCCTCAATCCAGAATCCCAATGTGAATCCCCTCAGTCCCCAATCCCAATGCGAATCCCCTCAGTCCCCAATCCCAATGTGAATCCCCTCAATCCACAATCCCAATGTCAATCCCCTCAGTCCCCAATCCCAATGTGAATCCCCTCAATCCCCAATCCCAATGTGAATCCCCTCAGTCCCCAATCCCAATGTGAATCCCCTCTGTCCCAATCCCAATGTGAATCCCCTCAGTCCCCAATCCCAATGTGAAACCCATCAGTCCGCAATCCCAATGTGAATACCCTCAGTCCCAAATCCCAATGTGACCCTTCCCAGTCCCCAATCCCAATGTGAATCCCCTCAGTCCCCAATCCCAATGCGAATCCCCTAATACCTAATCCATGTGAATCCCCTGAATCCCCATTCCCAATGTGAATCCCCTCAGTCCCCAATCCCAATGTGAATCCCCTCATTCCCCAATCCCAATGTGAATCCCCTCAAACCACAATCCCAATGTGAATCCCCTCAGCCCCCAATCCCAATGTGAATTCCCAAATCCCCAATCCATGTGAATCCCCTGAAACCCCATTCCCAATGTGAATCCCCTCAGTTCCCAATCCCAATGTGAATCCCCTCAGTCCCCAATCCCAATGTGAATCCCCTCAATCCAGAATCCCAATGTGAATCCCCTCAGTCCCCAATCCCAATGTGAATCCCCTCAGTCCCCAATCCCAATGTGACTCTCCTCAGTCCCCGATCCCAATGTGAATCCCCGCAATCCCCAATCCTAATATGAACCCCCTGAATCCACAATCCCAATGTGAATCCCCTGAATCCCCAATCCCAATGTGAATCCCCGCAATCCCCAATCCCAATGTGAATCCCCCGCCACAAGTCCCAAATCCCCATGTGAATCGCCTCAATATCCAATCCCAATATGAATTCCCTCAGTCCCCAATCCCAATGTGAATCGCCTCAATCCCCAATCACAATGTGAATCGCATCAATCCCCAATCACAATATGAATCCCCTCAGTCCCCATTCCCAATGTGAATCCCCTCAATCCCCAATCCCAATGTGAATCCCCCGCCTAAATCCCCAATCACAATGTGAATCCCCTCAGTCTTCAATCCCAATGTGAATACCCTCTGTCCCCAATCCCAATGTGAATCCCCTCAGTCCCCAATCCCAATGTGAATCCCCTAATTCCCAATCCCTGTGAATCCCCTGAATCCCCATTCTCAATGTGAATCCCCTCAGTCTTCAATCCCAATTTGAATCCCCTCAGTCCGCAATCTCAATGTGAAGCCCCTCAATCCACAATCCCAATGTGAATCCCCTCAGTCCTCAATCCCAATGTGAATCCCCTCTGTCCCCAATCCCAATGTGAATCCCCTCAATCACCAATCCCAATTGGAATCCTCCACATCCCCGATTCTCAATGTGAATCCCCTCAGTCGCCAATCCTAATGTGAATCCACTCAGTCCCCAATCCCAATGTGAATCCCCTCAGTCCCCAATCCCAATATGAAACCCATCAGTACGCAATCCCAATGTGAATACCCTCAGTCCCCAATCCCAATGTGACCCCTCCCAGTCCCCAACCCCAATGTGAATCCCCTCAGTCCCCAATCCCAATGTGATTCCCCTAATATCCAATCCATGTGAATCCCATGAATCCCCATTCGCAAAGTGAATCCCCTCAGTTCCCAATCCCAATGTGAATCCCCTCAGTCCCCAATCCCAATGTGAATCCCCTCAATCCAGAATCCCAATGTGAATCCCCTCAGTCCCCAATCCCAATGCGAATCCCCTCAGTCCCCAATCCCAATGTGAAACCCATCAGTCCGCAATCCCAATGTGAATACCCTCAGTCCCAAATCCCAATGTGACCCTTCCCAGTCCCCAATCCCAATGTGAATCCCCTCAGTCCCCAATCCCAATGCGAATCCCCTAATACCCAATCCATGTGAATCCCCTGAATCCCCATTCCCAATGTGAATCCCCTCAGTCCACAATCCCAATGTGAATCCCCTCATTCCCCAATCCCAATGTGAATCCCCTCAAACCACAATCCCAATGTGAATCCCCTCAGCCCCCAATCCCAATGTGAATTCCCAAATCCCCAATCCATGTGAATCCCCTGAAAACCCATTCCCAATGGGAATCCCCTCAGTTCCCAATCCCAATGTGAATCCCCTCAGTCCCCAATCCCAATGTGAATCCCCTCAATCCAGAATCCCAATGTGAATCCCCTCAGTCCCCAATCCCAATGTGAATCCCCTCAGTCCCCAATCCCAATGTGACTCTCCTCAGTCCCCGATCCCAATGTGAATCCCCGCAATCCCCAATCCTAATATGAACCCCCTGAATCCACAATCCCAATGTGAATCCCCTGAATCCCCAATCCCAATGTGAATCCCCGCAATCCCCAATCCCAATGTGAATCCCCCGCCACAAGTCCCAAATCCCCATGTGAATCGCCTCAATATCCAATCCCAATATGAATTTCTTCAGTCCCCAATCCCAATGTGAATCGCCTCAATCCCCAATCACAATGTGAATCGCATCAATCCCCAATCCCAATATGAATCCCCTCAGTCCCCATTCCCAATGTGAATCCCCTCAATCCCCAATCCCAATGTGAATCCCCCGCCTCAATCCCCAATCACAATGTGAATCCCCTCAGTCTTCAATCCCAATGTGAATACCCTCTGTCCCCAATCCCAATGTGAATCCCCTCAGTCCCCAATCCCAATGTGAATCCCCAAATACCCAATCCCTGTGAATCCCCTGAATCCCTATTCTCAATGTGAATCCCCTCAGTCTTCAATCCCAATTTGAATCCCCTCAGTCCGCAATCTCAATGTGAAGCCCCTCAATCCACAATCCCAATGTGAATCCCCTCAGTCCTCAATCCCAATGTGAATCCCCTCTGTCCCCAATCCCAATGTGAATCCCCTCAATCACCAATCCCAATTGGAATCCTCCACATCCCCGATTCTCAATGTGAATCCCCTCAGTCGCCAATCCTAATGTGAATCCACTCAGTCCCCAATCCCAATGTGAATCCCCTCAGTCCCCAATCCCAATATGAAACCCATCAGTCCGCAATCCCAATGTGAATACCCTCAGTCCCCAATCCCAATGTGACCCCTCCCAGTCCCCAACCCCAATGTGAATCCCCTCAGTCCCCAATCCCAATGTGATTCCCCTAATATCCAATCCATGTGAATCCCATGAATCCCCATTCGCAAAGTGAATCCCCTCAGTTCCCAATCCCAATGTGAATCCCCTCAGTCCCCAATCCCAATGTGAATCCCCTCAATCCAGAATCCCAATCTGAATCCCCTCAGTCCCCAATCCCAATGCGAATCCCCTCAGTCCCCAATCCCAATGTGAATCCCCTCAATCCACAATCCCAATGTCAATCCCCTCAGTCCCCAATCCCAATGTGAATCCCCTCAATCCCCAATCCCAATGTGAATCCCCTCAGTCCCCAATCCCAATGTGAATCCCCTCTGTCCCAATCCCAATGTGAATCCCCTCAGTCCCCAATCCCAATGTGAAACCCATCAGTCCGCAATCCCAATGTGAATACCCTCAGTCCCAAATCCCAATGTGACCCTTCCCAGTCCCCAATCCCAATGTGAATCCCCTCAGTCCCCAATCCCAATGCGAATCCCCTAATACCTAATCCATGTGAATCCCCTGAATCCCCATTCCCAATGTGAATCCCCTCAGTCCCCAATCCCAATGTGAATCCCCTCATTCCCCAATCCCAATGTGAATCCCCTCAAACCACAATCCCAATGTGAATCCCCTCAGCCCCCAATCCCAATGTGAATTCCCAAATCCCCAATCCATGTGAATCCCCTGAAACCCCATTCCCAATGTGAATCCCCTCAGTTCCCAATCCCAATGTGAATCCCCTCAGTCCCCAATCCCAATGTGAATCCCCTCAATCCAGAATCCCAATGTGAATCCCCTCAGTCCCCAATCCCAATGTGAATCCCCTCAGTCCCCAATCCCAATGTGACTCTCCTCAGTCCCCGATCCCAATGTGAATCCCCGCAATCCCCAATCCTAATATGAACCCCCTGAATCCACAATCCCAATGTGAATCCCCTGAATCCCCAATCCCAATGTGAATCCCCGCAATCCCCAATCCCAATGTGAATCCCCCGCCACAAGTCCCAAATCCCCATGTGAATCGCCTCAATATCCAATCCCAATATGAATTCCCTCAGTCCCCAATCCCAATGTGAATCGCCTCAATCCCCAATCACAATGTGAATCGCATCAATCCCCAATCACAATATGAATCCCCTCAGTCCCCATTCCCAATGTGAATCCCCTCAATCCCCAATCCCAATGTGAATCCCCCGCCTAAATCCCCAATCACAATGTGAATCCCCTCAGTCTTCAATCCCAATGTGAATACCTTCTGTCCCCAATCCCAATGTGAATCCCCTCAGTCCCCAATCCCAATGTGAATCCCCTAATTCCCAATCCCTGTGAATCCCCTGAATCCCCATTCTCAATGTGAATCCCCTCAGTCTTCAATCCCAATTTGAATCCCCTCAGTCCGCAATCTCAATGTGAAGCCCCTCAATCCACAATCCCAATGTGAATCCCCTCAGTCCTCAATCCCAATGTGAATCCCCTCTGTCCCCAATCCCAATGTGAATCCCCTCAATCACCAATCCCAATTGGAATCCTCCACATCCCCGATTCTCAATGTGAATCCCCTCAGTCGCCAATCCTAATGTGAATCCACTCAGTCCCCAATCCCAATGTGAATCCCCTCAGTCCCCAATCCCAATGTGAAACCCATCAGTCCGCAATCCCAATGTGAATACCCTCAGTCCCCAATCCCAATGTGACCCCTCCCAGTCCCCAACCCCAATGTGAATCCCCTCAGTCCCCAATCCCAATGTGATTCCCCTAATACCCAATCCATGTGAATCCCATGAATCCCCATTCGCAAAGTGAATCCCCTCAGTTCCCAATCCCAATGTGAATCCCCTCAGTCCCCAATCCCAATGCGAATCCCCTCAGTCCCCAATCCCAATGTGAATCTCCTCAGTCCCCGATCCCAATGTGAATCCCCGCAATCCCCAATCCTAATGTGAATCCCCTGAATCCACAATCCCAATGTGATTCCCCTGAATCCCCAATCCCAATGTGAATCCCCTCAATCCCCAATCCCAATGTGAATCCCCCGTCTGAAGTCCCAAATCCCCATGTGAATCGCCTCAATCCCTAATCCCAATATGAATCCCCTCACTCCCCAATCCCAATGTGAATCGCCTCAATCCCCAATCCCGATGTGAATCCCCTCAGTCCCCATTCCCAATGTGAATCCCCTCAATCCCCAATCCCAGTGTGAATTCCCCGCCTCAATCCCCAATCCCAATGTGAATCCCCTCAGTCCTCAATCCCAATGTGAATCCCCTCAATCCCCAATCCCAATGTGAAACTCACCAGTCCGCAATCCCAATGTGAATACCCTCAGTCCCCAATCCCAATGTGAAACTCATCAGTCCGCAATCCCAATGTGAATACCCTCAGTCCGCAAGCCCAATGTGACCCTTCCCAGTCCCCAATCCCAATGTGAATCCCCTCAGTCCCCAAACCCAATGTGAATCCCCTAATCCCCAATCCCTGTGAATCCCCTGAATCCCCATTCCCAATGTGAATCCCCTCAGTCCCCAATCCCAATGTGAATCCCCTCAGTCCCCAATCTCAATGTGAATCCCCTCAATCCCCAATCCCAATGTGAATTGCCTCAATCCCCGATCCCAATGTGAATCCCCTCAATCTCCAATCCCAAGGTGAATCCCCCTCAGTCCCCAATCTCAATGTGAGTCCCCCTCAGCCCCCAATCCCAATGTGAATCCGCTCAAACCCCAATCCCAATATGAATCTCCTCAAGCCCCATTCCCAATGTGAATTCCTCAGTCCCCAACCCCAATGTGAATCCCCTCAGTCCCCAATCCTAATGTGAATCTCCTCAGTCCCCAATTCCAATGTGAATCCCCCTCAATGACCAATCCCAATTGGAATACCCACTGTCCCAATTCTCAATGTGAATCCCCTCAGTCCCCAATCCCAATGTGAATCCCCTCTGTCCCCAATTCCAATGTGAATCCCCTCAGTCCCCATTTCCATTGTGAATCCCCTCAATCCCCAATCCCAATGTGAATCCCCCGCCTCAATCCCCAATCCCAATGTGAAACCCATCAGCCCGCCACCCCAATGTGAATACCCTCAGTCCCCAATCCCAATGTGTATCCCCTCAGTCCCCAATCCCAATGTGAATCCCCTAATCCCCAATCCCTGTGAATCCCCTGAATCCCCAATCCCAATGTGAATCCCCTCAATCCCCAATCCCAATGTGAATCCCCTCAGTCCCCAATCCCAATGTGAATCCCCTCTGTCCCAATCCCAATGTGCATCCCCTCAGTCCCCAATCCCAATGTGAAACCCATCAGTCCGCAATCCCAATGTGAATACCCTCAGTCCCAAATCCCAATGTGACCCTTCCCAGTCCCCAATCCCAATGTGAATCCCCTCAGTCCCCAATCCCAATGTGATTCCCCTAATACCCAATCCATGTGAATCCCCTGAATCCCCATTCCCAATGTGAATCCCCTCAGTCCCCAATCCCAATATCAATCCCTTCATTCCCCAATCCCAATGTGAATCCCCTCAAACCACAATCCCAATGTGAATCCCCTCAGCCCCCAATCCCAATGTGAATCCCCTAATCCCCAATCCATGTGAATGCCCTGAAACCCCATTCCCAATGTGAATCCCCTCAGTTCCCAATCCCAATGTGAATCCCCTCAGTCCCCAATCCCAATGTGAATCCCCTCAATCCAGAATCCCAATGTGAATCCCCTCAGTCCCCAATCCCAATGTGAATCCCCTCAGTCCCCAATCCCAATGTGTCTCTCTTCAGTCCCCTATCCCAATGTGAATCCCCGCAACCCCCAATCCTTATATGAACCCCCTGAATCCCCAATCCTAATGTGAATCCCCTGAATCCCCAATCCCAATGTGAATCCCCTCAATCCCCAATCCCAATGTGAATCCCCCGCCACAAGTCCCAAATCCCCATGTGAATCGCCTCAATATCCAATCCCAATATGAATTCCCTCAGTCCCCAATCCCAATGTGAATCGCCTCAATCCCCAATCACAAAGTGAATCGCATCAATCCCCAATCCCAATATGAATCCCCTCAGCCCCCATTCCCAATGTGAATCCCCTCAATCCCCAATCCCAATGTGAATCCCCCGCCTCAATCCCCAATCACAATCTGAATCCCCTCAGTCTTCAATCCCAATGTGAATACCCTCAGTCCCCAATCCCAATGTGAATCCCCTAATCCCCAATCCCTGTGAATCCCCTGAATCCCCATTCCCAATCTGAATCCCCTCAGTCTCCAAACCCAATTTGAATCCCCTCAGTCCGCAATCTCAATGTGAAGCCCCTCAATCCACAATCCCAATGTGAATCCCCTCAGTCCTCAATCCCAATGTGAGTCCCCTCTGTCCCCAATCCCAATGTGAATCCCCTCAATCCCCAATCCCAATTGGAATCCTCCAAAGCCCCGATTCTCAATGTGAATCCGCTCAGTCGCCAATCCTAATGTGAATCCACTCAGTCCCCAATCCCAATGTGAATCCCCTCAGACCTCAATCCCAATGTGAATCCCCTCAGTCCCCAATCCCAATGTGAAACCCATCAGTCCGCAATCCCAATGTGAATACCCTCAGTCCCCAATCCCAATGTGACCCCTCCCAGTCCCCAACCCCAATGTGAATCCCCTCAGTCCCCAATCCCAATGTGAATCCCCTAATACCCAATCCATGTGAATCCCATGAATCCCCATTCCCAATGTGAATCCCCTCAGTCCCCAATCCGAATGTGAATCCCCTCAGTCCCCAATCCCAATGTGAATCCCCTAATCCCCAATCCCTGTAAATCCCCTGAATCCCCATTCCCAATGTGAATCCGCTAATCCCCAATACATGCGAATCCCCTGAACCCCCATTCCCAATGTGAATCCCCTCAGTTCCTAATCCCAATGTGAATCCCCTCAGTCCCCAATCCCAATGTGAATCCCCTCAATCCAGAATCCCAATGTGAATCCCCTCAGACCCCAATCCCAATGTGAATCTGCTCAGTCCCCAATCCCAATGTGAATCCCCTCAGTCCCCAATCCCAATGTGAATCCCCTCAATTCACAATCCCAATGTGAATCTACAAAATCCCCAATCCCAATGTGAATCCCCTCAGTCCCAAATCCCAATGTGAATCCCCTAATCCCCAATCCATGTGAATCCCTTGAATCCCCATTCCCAATGTGAATCCCCTCAGTTCCCAATCCCAATGTGAATCCCCTCAGTCCCCAATCCCAATGTGAATCCCCTCAGTCCAGAATCCCAATGTGAATCCCCTCTGTCCCCAATCCCAATGCGAATCCCCTCAGTCCCCAGTCCCAATGTGAATCTCCTCAGTCCCCGATCCCAATGTGAATCCACGCAATCCCCAATCCTAATATGAATCACCTGAATCCACAATCCCAATGTGAATCCCCTGAATCCCCAATCCCAATGTGAGTCCCCTCAATTCCCAATCCCAATGTGAATCCCCCGCCACAAGTCCCAAATCCCCATGTGAATCGCCTCAATCCCCAATCCCAATATGAATCCCCTCAGTCCCTAGTCCCAATGTGAATCGCCTCTATCCCCAATCCCAATGTGAATCGCATCAATCCCCAATCCCAATATGAATCCCCTCAGTCCCCATTCCCAAGGTGAATCCCCTCAATCCCCAATCCCAATGTGAATGCCCCGCCTCAATCCCCAATCACAATGTGAATCGCATCAATCCCCAATCCCAATATGAATCCCCTCAGTCCTCAATCCCAATGTGAATCCCCTCTGTCCCCAATCCCAATGTGAATCTCCTCAGTCCACGATCCCAATGTGAATCCCCGCAATCCTCAAACCCAATGTGAATCCCCCGCCTCAATCCTAAATCCCAATGTGAGTCTCCTCAATCCCCAATCCCAATTTGAATCCCCTCAATCCACAATCCCAATGTGAATCCCCTCAGTCCCCAATCCCAATGTGAACCCCTCAGTCGCCAATCCTAATGTGAATCCCCTCAGTCCCCAATCCCAATGTGAATCCCCTCAGTCCCCAATCCCAATGTGAAACCCATCAGTCCGCAATCCCAATGTGAATACCCTCAGTCCCCAATTCCAATGTGACCCCTTCCAGTCCCCAACCCCAATGTGAATCCCCTCAGTCCCCAATCCCAATGTGAATCCCCTCAGTCCCCAATCCCAATGTGAATCACCTCAATCCACAATCCCAATGTGAATCTACTAAATCCACAATCCTAATGTGAATCCCCTCAGACCCCAATCCCAATGTGAATCCACTAATCCCCAATCCATGTGAATCCCCTGAATCCCCATTCCCAATGTGAATCGCCTCAGTTCCTAATCCCAATGTGAATCCCCTCAGATCCCAATCCCAATGTGAATCCACTCAGTCCCCAATCCCAATGTGAATCCCCTAATCCCCAATCCATGTGAATCCCCTGAATCCCCATTCCCAATGTGAATCCCCTCAGTTCCCAATCCCAATGTGAATCCCCTCAGTCCACAATCCCAATGTGAATCCCCTCAATCCAGAATCCCAATGTGAATCCCCTCAGTCCCCAATCCCAATGTGAATCCCCTGAATCCACAATCCCAATGTGAATCCCCTGAATCCCCAATCCCAATGTGAATCCCCTCATTCCCCAATCCCAATGTGAATCCCCCGCCTCAAGTCCCAAATCCCCATGTGAATCGCCTCAATCCCCAATCCCAATATGAATCCCCTCAGTCCCCAATCCCAATGTGAATCGCCTCAATCCCCAATCCCAATGTGAATCCCCTCAGTCCCCATTCCCAATGTGAATCCCCTCAATCCCCAATCCCAATGTGAATCCCCCGCCTCAATCCCCAATCCCAATGTGAATCCCCTCAGTCCTCAATCCCAATGTGAATCCCCTCAATCCCCAATCCCAATGTGAAACTCATCAGTCCGCAATCCCAATGTGAATACCCTCAGTCCGCAAGCCCAATGTGACCCTTCCCAGTCCCCGATCCCAATGTGAATCGCCTCAGTCCCCAATCCCAATGTGAATCCCCTAATCCCCAATCCCTGTGAATCCCCTGAATCCCCATTCCCAATGTGAATCCCCTCAGTCCCCAATCCCAATGTGAATCCCCTCAGTCCCCAATCTCAATGTGAATCCCCTCAATCCCCAATCCCAATGTGAATCGCCTCAATCCCCAATCCCAATGTGAATCCCCTCAATCCCCAATCACAAGGTGAATCCCCCTCAGTCCCCAATCTCAATGTGAGTCCTCCTCAGCCCCCAATCCCAATGTGAATCCCCTCAAACCCCAATCCCAATATGAATCTCCTCAAGCCCCATTCCCAATGTGAATTTCTGAGTCCCCAATCCCAATGTGAATCCCCTCAGTCCCCAATCCTAATGTGAATCTCCTCAGTCCCCAATTCCAATGTGAATCCCCCTCAATGACCAATCCCAATTGGAATCCCAACAGTCCCGATTCTCAATGTGCATCCCCTCAGTCCCCAATCCCAATGTGAATCCCCTCAATCACCAATCTCAATGTGAATCTCCTCAATCCACAATCCCAATGTGAATCCCATCAGTCCAATCCCAATGTGAATCCCCTCAGTCCCCAATACCAATGTGAATCCCCTAATCCCCAATCCATGTGAATCCCCTGAATCCCAATTTGAATCCTCTCAGTCCCCAATGCCAATGTGAATCCCCTCAGTCCCCAATCCCAATGTGAATCCCCTCTGTCCCCAATCCCAATGTGAATCCCCTCAGTCCCCAACCCAATGGGAGTCCCCAATCCAAATGTGAATCCCCTCAGTCCCCACCCCCAATGTGAATCCTCTCCTTCGCAACCCATGTGAATCTCGTCAATCCCAATACCAATGTGCATCCTAATGTGAATCCCCTCAGTCCTCAATCCCTATGTGAATCCCATCAATCCCCAATCCCAATGTGAAACCCATCAGTCCCCAATCCCAATGTGAATCCCCTAATCCCCAATCCTTGTGAAGCCCTTGTATCCCCATTCCCAATGTGAATCCCCTTAGTCCCCAATCCCAATGAGAATCCCCTAATCCCCAATCCTTGTGAATCCCTTGAATCCCCATTCCCAATGTGAATCCCCTTAGTCCCCAATCCCAATTGGAAACCCCTCAGTCCCCAATCCCAATGTGAATCCCCTAATCCCCAATCCTTGTGAATCCCTTGAATCCCCATTCCCAATGTGAATCCCCTTAGTCCCCAACCCCAATGGGAATCCCCTCAGTCCCCAATCCCAATGTGAATCCCCGTAATCCCCAATCCCAATATAAATCCCCTGAAACCACAATCCCAATGTGAATCCCCTGAATCCCCAATTCCAATGTGAATCCCCTCAATCCCCCATCCCAATGTGAATCCCCCGCCTCAATCCCAAATCCCAATGTGAGTCTCCTCAATCCCCAATCCCAATGTGAATCGCCTCAATCCCCAATCCCAATGTGCATCCACTCAGTCCCCAATCCTAATGTGAATCCCATCAGTCCCCATTTCCAATGATAATCCCCTCAATCCCCAATCCCAGTGTGAATCCCCTCAATCCCCAGTCCCAAGGAGAAACCCCCTCAATCCCCAATCTCAATGTGAATCCCGCTCAGCCCCCAATCCCAATGTGAATCCCCTCAATCCCCAATCCCATTATGAATCTCCTCAATCCCCATTCCCAATGTGAATTCCTCCGTCCCTATCCCAATGTAAATCCCCTCAGTCCCCAAACCCAATGTGAATCCCCTCAGTCATCAATCCTCATGTGAATCACCTCAATCCCCAATCCCAATGTGAAACCCATCAGTCCGCAATCCCAATGTGAATCCCCTAATCCCCAATCCCTGAGAATCCCCTTAATCCCCATTCCCAATGTGAATCCCCTCAGTTCCCAATCCCAATGTGAATCCCCTAATCCCCAATCCATGTGAATCCCCTGAATCCCCAATCCATGTGAATCCCCTGAATCCCCATTCCCAATGTGAATCCCCTCAGTTCCCAATCCCAATGTGTATCCCCTCAGTCCACAATCCCAATGTGAATCCCCTCAATCCAGAATCCCAATGTGAATCCCCTCAGTCCCCAATCCCAATGTGAATCGCCTCAGTTCCTAATCCCAATGTGAATCCCCTCAGTCCCCAATCCCAATGTGAATCCACTCAGTCCCCAATCCCAATGTGAATCCCCTAATCCCCAATCCATGTGAATCCCCTGAATCCCCATTCCCAATGTGAATCCCCTCAGTTCCCAATCCCAATGTGTATCCCCTCAGTCCACAATCCCAATGTGAATCCCCTCAATCCAGAATCCCAATGTGAATCCCCTCAGTCCCCAATCCCAATGTGAATCCCCTGAATCCACAATCCCAATGTGAATCCCCTGAATCCCCAATCCCAATGTGAATCCCCTCAATCCCCAATCCCAATGTGAATCCCCCGCCTCAAGTCCCAAATCCCCATGTGAATCGCCTCAATCCCCAATCCCAATATGAATCCCCTCAGTCCCCAATCCCAATGAGAATCGCCTCAATCCCCAATCCCAATGTGAATCCCCTCAGTCCCCATTCCCAATGTGAATCCCCTCAATCCCCAATCCCAATGTGAATCCCCCGCCTCAATCCCCAATCCCAATGTGAATCCCCTCAGTCCTCAATCCCAATGTGACTCCCCTCAATCCCCAATCCCAATGTGAAACACATCAGTCCGCAATCCCAATGTGAATACCCTCAGTCCGCAAGCCCAATGTGACCCTTCCCAGTCCCCGATCCCAATGTGAATCCCCTCAGTCCCCAATCCCAATGTGAATCCCCTAATCCCCAATCCCTGTGAATCCCCTGAATCCCCATTCCCAATGTGAATCCCCTCAGTCCCCAATCCCAATGTGAAACCCCTCAGTCCCCAATCTCAATGTGAATCCCCTCAATCCCCAATCCCAATGTGAATCGCCTCAATCCCCAATCCCAATGTGAATCCCCTCAATCCCCAATCCCAAGGTGAATCCCCCTCAGTCCCCAATCTCAATGTGAGTCCACCTCAGCGCCCAATCCCAATGTGAATCCCCTCAAACCCCAATCCCAATATGAATCTCCTCAAGCCCCATTCCCAATGTGAATTTCTCAGTCCCCAATCCCAATGTGAATCCCCTCAGTCCCCAATCCTAATGTGAATCTCCTCAGTCCCCAATTCCAATGTGAATCCCCCTCAATGACCAATCCCAATGTGAATCTCCTCAGTCCCCAATACCAAAGTGAATCACCTAATCCCCAATCCATGTGAATCCACTGAATCCCAATTTGAATCCTCTCAGTCCCCAATGCCAATGTGAATCCCCTCAGTCCCCAATCCCAATGTGAATCCCCTCTGTCCCCAATCCCAATGTGAATCCCCTCAGTCCCCAACCCAATGTGAGTCCCCAATCCGAATGTGAATCCCCTCAGTCCCCACCCCCAATGTGAATCCTCTCCTTCGCAACCCATGTGAATCTCGTCAATCCCAATACCAATGTGCATCCTAATGTGAATTCCCTCAGTCCTCAATCCCTATGTGAATCCCATCAATCCCCAATCCCAATGTGAAACCCATCAGTCCCCAATCCCAATGTGAATCCCCTAATCCCCAATCCTTGTGAATCCCTTGAATCCCCATTCCCAATGTGAATCCCCTTAGTCCCCAATCACAATGGGAATCCCCTAATCCCCAATCCTTGTGAATCCCTTGAATCCCCATTCCCAATGTGAATCCCTTTAGTCCCCAATCTCAATGGGAATCCCCTCAGTCCCCAATCCCAATGTGAATCCCCTAATCCCCAATCCTTGTGAATCCCTTGAATCCCCATTCCCAATGTGAATCCCCATAGTCCCCAATCCCAATGGGAATCCCCTCAGTCCCCAATCCCAATGTGAATCCCCGTAATCCCCAATCCCAATATGAATCCCCTGAAACCACAATCCCAATGTGAATCCCCTGAATCCCCAATTCCAATGTGAATCCCCTCAATCCCCCATCCCAATGTGAATCCCCCGCCTCAATCCCAAATCCCAATGTCAGTCTCCTCAATCCCCAATCCCAATGTGAATCGCCTCAATCCCCAATCCCAATGTGCATCCACTCAGTCCCCAATCCTAATGTGAATCCCATCAGTCCCCATTTCCAATGATAATCCCCTCAATCCCCAATCCCAGTGTGAATCCCCTCAATCCCCAGTCCCAAGGAGAAACCCCCTCAATCCCCAATCTCAATGTGAATCCCGCTCAGCCCCCAATCCCAATGTGAATCCCCTCAATCCCCAATCCCATTATGAATCTCCTCAATCCCCATTCCCAATGTGAATTCCTCCGTCCCTATCCCAATGTGAATCCCCTCAGTCCCCAAACCCAATGTGAATCCCCTCAGTCCTCAATCCTAATGTGAATCACCTCAATCCCCAATCCCAATGTGAAACCCATCAGTCCGCAATCCCAATGTAAATCCCCTAATCCCCAATCCCTGAGAATCCCCTTAATCCCCATTCCCAATGTGAATCCCCTCAGTTCCCAATCCCAATGTGAATCCCCTCAGTCCCCAATCTCAATGTGTTTCCCCTCAATCCACAATCAAATGTGAATCCCCTCAGTCCCCAATCCCAATGTGAATCCCCTCTGTCCCCAATCCCAATGTGAATCTCCTCAGTCCCCGATCCCAATGTGAATCCCGGCAATCCCCAATCCCAATGTGAATCCCCTGAATCCACAATCCCAATGTGAATCCCCTGAATCCCCAATCCCAATGTGAAACCCTCAATCCCCAATCCCAATGTGAATCCCCCGCCTCAATCCCAAATCCCAATGTGAGTCTCCTCAATCCCCAATCCCAATGTGAATCTCCTCAATCCCCAAACCCAATGTGAATCCCCTCAGTCCCCAATCCTAATGTGGATCCCATCAGTCTCCTTTCCCAATGATAATCCCCTCAATCCCCAATCAAATGTGAATCCCCTCAATCCCCAATCCCAAGGTGAATCCCCCTCAGTCCCCAATCTCAATGTGAATCTCCCTCAGCCCCCAATCCCAATGTGAATCCCCTCAATCCCCAATCCCAATATGAATCGCCTCAATTCCCATTCCCAATGTGAATCCCCTCAATCCCCAATCCCAATGTGAATCCCCTCAATCCTCATTCCCAAAGTGAATCCCTCGGTCTCCAATCCTAATGTGGATCCCCTCAGTCCCCAATCCTAATGTGAATCCCCTCAGTCCCCAATCCCAATGTGCATCCCCTCAGTCCCCAATCCCAATGTGAATCCCCTCATTCCTCAATCCCAATTGGAATCCCCCACAGTCCCGATTCTCAATGTGAATACCCTCAGTCCCAATTCCGAATGTGAAACCCCTCAGTACCCAATCCCAATGTGAATCCCCTCAGTCCCCAATCCCAATGTCAATCCCCTCAATCTCCAATCCCAATGTGAAACCCATCAGTCCGCAATCCCAATGTGAATACCCTCAGTCCCCAATCCCAAAGTGACCCTTCCCAGTCCCCAATCCCAATGTGATTCCCCTCAGTCCCCAATCCCAATGTGAATCCCCTAATCCCCAATCCATGTGAATCCCCTGAATCCCCATTCCCAATGTGAATCCCCTCAGTTCCCAATCCGAATGTGAATCCCCTCAATTCACAATCCCAATGTGAATCCCCTCAGTCCCCAATCCCAATGTGAATCCCCTCAGTCCCGAATCCCAATGTGAATCTCCTCAGTCCCCGATCCCAATGTGAATCCCCGCAATCCCCAATCCTAATGTGAATCCCCTGAATCCACAATCCCAATGTGAATCCCCTGAATACTCAATCCCAATGTGAATCCCCTCAATCCCCAATCCCAATATGAATCCCCCGCCACAATCCCAAATCCCCATGAGAATCGCCTCAATCCCCAATCCCAATGTGAATCCCCTCAGTCCCCAATCCCAATGTGAATATCCTCAATCCCCAATCCCAATTTGAATCCCATCAGTCCCCATTACCAATGTGAATCCCCTCAATCCCCAATCCCAATGTGAATCCCCCGCCTCAATCCCCTGTTCCAATCTGAATCCCCTCAATCCCCAATCCCAATGTGAATCCCCCGCCACAATCCCAAATCCCCATGAGAATCGCCTCAATCCCCAATCCCAATGTGAATCCCCTCAGTCCCCATTACCAATGTGAATCCCCTCAATCCCCAATCCCAATGTGAATCCCCCGCCTCAATCCCCTGTCCCAATCTGAATCCCCTCAGTCCTCAATCCCAATGTGAATACCCTCAGTCCCCAATCCCAATGTGACCCTTCCCAGTCCCCAATCCCAATGTGAATCCCCTCAGTCCCCAATCCCAATGTGAATCCCCTCAATCCACAATCCCAATGTGAATCCCCTCAATCCACAATCCCAATGTGAATCCCCTTAATCCCCAATCCCAATATGAATCCCCTGAATCCACAATCCCAATGTGAATCCCCAGAATTCCCAATCCCAATGTGAATCCCCTCAATCCCCAATCCCAATGTGAAACACATCAGTCCGCAATCCCAATGTGAATACCCTCAGTCCGCAAGCCCAATGTGACCCTTCCCAGTCCCCGATCCCAATGTGAATCCCCTCAGTCCCCAATCCCAATGTGAATCCCCTAATCCCCAATCCCTGTGAATCCACTGAATCCCCATTCCCAATGTGAATCCCCTCAGTCCCCAATCCCAATGTGAATCCCCTCAGTCCCCAATCTCAATGTGAATCCCCTCAATCCCCAATCCCAATGTGAATCGCCTCAATCCCCAATCCCAATGTGAATCCCCTCAATCCCCAATCCCAAGGTGAATCCCCTCAGTCCCCAATCTCAATGTGAGTCCCCCTCAGCCCCCAATCCCAATGTGAATCCCCTCAAACCCCAATCCCAATATGAATCTCCGCAAGCCCCATTCCCAATGTGAATTTCTCAGTCCCCAATCCCAATGTGAATCCCCTCAGTCCCCAATCCTAATGTGAATCTCCTCAGTCCCCAATTCCAATATGAATCCCCCTCAATGACCAATCCCAATTGGAATCCCAACAGTCCCGATTCTCAATGTGAATCCCCTCAGTCCCCAATCCCAATGTGAATCCCCTCAATCACCAATCTCAATGTGAATCTCCTCAATCCACAATCCCAATGTGAATCCCATCAGTCCAATCCCAATGTGAATCCCCTCAGTCCCCAATACCAATGTGAATCCCCTAATCCCCAATCCATGTGAATCCCCTGAATCCCAATTTGAATCCTCTCAGTCCCCAATGCCAATGTGAATCCCCTCAGTCCCCAATCCCAATGTGAATCCCCTCTGTCCCCAATCCCAATGTGAATCCCCTCAGTCCCCAACCCAATGTGAGTCCCCAATCCGAATGTGAATCCCCTCAGTCCCCACCCCCAATGTGAATCCTCTCCTTCGCAACCCATGTGAATCTCGTCAATCCCAATACCAATGTGCATCCTAATGTGAATCCCCTCAGTCCTCAATCCCTATGTGAATCCCATCAATCCCCAATCCCAATGTGAAACCCATCAGTCCCCAATCCCAATGTGAATCCCCTAATCCCCAATCCTTGTGAATCCCTTGAATCCCCATTCCCAATGTGAATCCCCTTAGTCCCCAATCCCAATGGGAATCCCCTAATCCCCAATCCTTGTGAATCCCTTGAATCCCCATTCCCAATGTGAATCCCCTTAGTCCCCAATCCCAATGGGAATCCCCTCAGTCCCCAATCCCAATGTGAATCCCCTAATCCCCAATCCTTGTGAATCCCTTGAATCCCCATTCCCAATGTGAATCCCCTTAGTCCCCAATCCCAATGGGAATCCCCTCAGTCCCCAATCCCAATGTGAATCCCCGTAATCCCCAATCCCAATATGAATCCCCTGAAACCACAATCCCAATGTGAATCCCCTGAATCCCCAATTCCAATGTGAATCCCCTCAATCCCCCATCCCAATGTGAATCCCCCGCCTCAATCCCAAATCCCAATGTGAGTCTCCTCAATTCCCAATCCCAATGTGAATCGCCTCAATCCCCAATCCCAATGTGCATCCACTCAGTCCCCAATCCTAATGTGAATCCCATCAGTCCCCATTTCCAATGATAATCCCCTCAATCCCCAATCCCAGTGTGAATCCCCTCAATCCCCAGTCCCAAGGAGAAACCCCCTCAATCCCCAATCTCAATGTGAATCCCGCTCAGCCCCCAATCCCAATGTGAATCCCCTCAATCCCCAATCCCATTATGAATCTCCTCAATCCCCATTCCCAATGTGAATTCCTCCGTCCCTATCCCAATGTGAATCCCCTCAGTCCCCAAACCCAATGTGAATCCCCTCAGTCCTCAATCCTAATGTGAATCACCTCAATCCCCAATCCCAATGTGAAACTCATCAGTCCGCAATCCCAATGTAAATCCCCTAATCCCCAATCCCTGAGAATCCCCTTAATCCCCATTCCCAATGTGAATCCCCTCAGTTCCCAATCCCAATGTGAATCCCCTCAGTCCCCAATCTCAATGTGATTCCCCTCAATCCACAATCAAATGTGAATCCCCTCAGTCCCCAATCCCAATGTGAATCCCCTCTGTCCCCAATCCCAATGTGAATCTCCTCAGTCCCCGATCCCAATGTGAATCCCGGCAATCCCCAATCCCAATGTGAATCCCCTGAATCCACAATCCCAATGTGAATCCCCTGAATCCCCAATCCCAATGTGAAACCCTCAATCCCCAATCCCAATGTGAATCCCCCGCCTCAATCCCAAATCCCAATGTGAGTCTCCTCAATCCCCAATCCCAATGTGAATCTCCTCAATCCCCAAACCCAATGTGAATCCCCTCAGTCCCCAATCCTAATGTGTATCCCATCAGTCTCCTTTCCCAATGATAATCCCCTCAATCCCCAATCCCAATGTGAATCCCCTCAATCCCCAATCCCAAGGTGAATCCCCCTCAGTCCCCAATCTCAATGTGAATCTCCCTCAGCCCCCAATCCCAATGTGAATCCCCTCAATCCCCAATCCCAATATGAATCGCCTCAATTCCCATTCCCAATGTGAATCCCCTCAATCCCCAATCCCAATGTGAATCCCCTCAATCCTCATTCCCAAAGTGAATCCCTCAGTCTCCAATCCTAATGTGGATCCCCTCAGTCCCCAAACCTAATGTGAATCCCCTCAGTCCCCAATCCCAATGTGCATCCCCTCTGTCCCCAATCCCAATGTGAATCCCCTCATTCCTCAATCCCAATTGGAATCCCCCACAGTCCCGATTCTCAATGTGAATACCCTCAGTCCCAATTCCGAATGTGAATCCCCTCAGTACCCAATCCCAATGTGAATCCCCTCAGTCCCCAATCCCAATGTGAATCCCCTCAATCTCCAATCCCAATGTGAAACCCATCAGTCCGCAATCCCAATGTGAATACCCTCAGTCCCCAATCCCAATGTGACCCTTCCCAGTTCCCAATCCCAATTTGAATCCCCTCAGTCCCCAATCCCAATGTGAATCCCCTAATCCCCAATCCATGTGAATCCCCTGAATCCCCATTCCCAATGTGAATCCCCTCAGTTCCCAATCCGAATGTGAATCCCCTCAATTCACAATCCCAATGTGAATCCCCTCAGTCCCCAATCCCAATGTGAATCCCCTCAGTCCTGAATCCCAATGTGAATCTCCTCAGTCCCCGATCCCAATGTGAATCCCCGCAATCCCCAATCCTAATGTGAATCCCCTGAATCCACAATCCCAATGTGAATCCCCTGAATACTCAATCCCAATGTGAATCCCCTCAATCCCCAATCCCAATATGAATCCCCCGCCACAATCCCAAATCCCCATGAGAATCGCCTCAATCCCCAATCCCAATGTGAATCCCCTCAGTCCCCAATCCCAATGTGAATATCCTCAATCCCCAATCCCAATGGGAATCCCATCAGTCCCCATTACCAATGTGAATCCCCTCAATCCCCAATCCCAATGTGAATCCCCCGCCTCAATCCCCTGTTCCAATCTGAATCCCCTCAATCCCCAATCCCAATGTGAATCCCCCGCCACAATCCCAATGTGACCCTTCCCAGTCCCCAATCCCAATGTGAATCCCCTCAGTCCCCAATCCCAATGTGAATCCCCTCAATCCACAATCCCAATGTGAATCCCCTCAATCCACAATCCCAATGTGAATCCCCTTAATCCCCAATCCCAATATGAATCCCCTGAATCCACAATCCCAATGTGAATCCCCAGAATTCCCAATCCCAATGTGAATCCCCTCAATCCCCAATCCCAATGTGAATCCCCCGCATCAATCGCAAATCCCAATGTGAGTCTCCTCAATCCCCAATCCCAATGTGAATCCCCTCAATCCCCAATCCCAATGTGAATCCACTCAGTCCCCAATCCTAATGTGAATCCCATCAGTCCCCATTCCCAATGATAATCCCATCAATCCCCAATCCCAGTGTGAATCCCCTCAATCCCCAATCCCAATGTGAATCCCCTCAATCCCAATATGAATCTCCTCAATCCCCATTCCCAATGTGAATTCCTCCGTCCCCAATCCCGATGTGAATCCCCTCAGTCCCCAATCCTCATGTGAATCTCCTCGGTCCCCAATCCCAATGTGATTCCCCTCAATCACAAATCCCATTTGGAATCCCCACAGTCCCGATTCTCAATGTGAATCCCCTCAGTCCCAATCCCAATGTGAATCCCCTCAATCACCAATCCCAATTTGAATCCCCTCAGTCCCCAGTCCCAATGTGAATCCCCTCAGTCCCCAATCCCAATGTGAATCCCCTCAGTCCCCAATCCCAATATGAAACCCACAGCCCCCAATCCCAATGTGAATACCCTCAGTCCCCAATCCCAATGTGACCCCGCCCAGTCCCCAATCCCAATGTGAATCCACTCAGTCCCCAATCCCAATGTGAATCCCCTAATCCCCAATCCATGTGAATCCCCTTAATCCCCATTCCCAATGTGAACACCCTCAGTCCCCAATCCCAATGCTGATCCCGCCCTGTCCCCAATCCTAATGTGAACCCCCTCAGTCCCCAATCCCAATGTGAATTCCCCAATCACCAATCCATGTGAATCCTCTGAATCCCCATTCCCAATGTGAATCCCCTCAATCCCCAATCTCAATGTGAATCTCCTCAATCCACAATCCCAATGTGAATCCCCTCAGTCCCCAATCCCAATGTGAATCCCCTCAGTCGCCATTCCGAATGTGAATCTCCTCAGTCCCCGATCCCAAGGTGAATCCCCGCAATCCCCAATCCAAATGTGAATCCCGTGAATCCCCAATTCCAATGTGAATACCCTCAGTCCCCAATCACAATATGAATCCTCTCAGTCGCAAATCCCAATGTGAATCTCCTCAGTCCCCATTCCCAATGTGAATCGCCTCAATCCCCAATCCCAATGTGAATCCCCTCAGACCCCAATCCTAATGTGAATCCCATCAGTCCCCATTCCCAATGTTAATTCCCTCAATCCCCAATCCCAATTTGAATCCCCTAAATCCCCAATCCAAATGTGAATCCCCCTCAGTCCCCAAACCAATGTGAATCTCCTCAGTCCCTGATCCCAATGTGAATCCCCACAAACCCCAATCCCAATGTGAATCCCCTCAATCCCCAATCACATTGTGAATCCCCAGCCACAATCGCAAATCCCAATGTGAATCCCCACAATCACCAATCCCAATTGGAATCCCCACAGTCCCGATTCTCAATGTGAAACCCCTCAGTCCCAATCCCAATGTGAATCCCCTCAATCCCCAATCCCAATGTGAATCCCCTCAGTCCCCAATCCCAATGTGAATCTCCTCAGTCCCTGATCCCAATGTGAATCCCCGCAAACCCCAATCCCAATGTGAATCCCCTGAATCGACAATCCCAATGTGAATCCCTTGAATCCCCAATCCGAATGTGAATCCCCTCAATCCCCAATCACAATGTGAATCCCCCGCCTCAATCCCAAATCCCAATGTGAATCGCCTCAATACCCAATCCCAATGTGAATCCCCTCAGTCCCCAATCCCAATGTGAATCGCGTCAATCCCCAATCCCAATGTGAATCCCCTCAGTCCCCAATCCCAATGTGAATCCCCTCAATCCCCGTGTGAATCCCCTCAATCCCCAATCCCAATGTGAATCCCCCGCCTCAAACCCCAAACCCAATGTGAATCCCCTCAGTCCTCAATCCCAATTGAATCACCTCAATCCCCAATCCCAATGTGAAACCCATCAGTCCGCAATCCCAATGTGAATACCCTAAGTCCCCAATCCCAATGTGACCCTTCCCAGTCCCCAATCCCAATGTGAATCCCCTAATACCCCATTCCCTGAGAATCCACTGAATCCCTATTCCCAATGTGAATCCCCTCTATCCCCAATCCCAATGTGAATCCCCTCTGTCCCCAATCCCAATGTGAATCTCCTCAGTCCCCGTTACCAATGTGAATCCCCGCAGTCCCCAATCCCAATGTGAATCCCCTGAATCCACAATCCCAATGTGAATTCTCTCTGTCCCCAATCCCAATGTGAATCCCCTCAATCCACAATCCCAATGTGAATCCACTCAGTCCCGAATCCCAATGTGAATCCCCTCTGTCACCAATCCCAATGTGAATCTCCTCAGTCCCCGATCCCAATGTGAATCCCCGTAATCCCCAATCCCAATATGAATTCCCTGAAACCACAATCCCAATGTGAATCCACTGAATCCCCAATTCCAATGTGAATCCCCTCAATCCCCAATCCCAATGTGAATCCCCCGCCTAAATCCCAAATCCCAATGTGAGTCTCCTCAATCCCCAATCCCAATGTGAATCGCCTCAATCCCCAATCGCAATGTGAATCCCCTCAGTCCCCAATCCCAATGTGAAACCCATCAGTCCGCAAACCCAATGTGAATACCCTCAGTCCCCAATCCCAATGTGACCCTTCCCAGTCCCCAATCCCAATGTGAATCCCCTCAGTCCCCAATCACAATGTGAATCCCCTAATCACCAATCCATGTGAATCCCCTGAATCCCCATTCCCAATGTGAATCCCCTCAGTTCCCAATCCCACTGTGAATTCACGCAATCCACAATCCTAATGTGAATCCCCTGAATCCACAATCCCAATGTGAATCCCCAGAATTCCCAATCCCAATGTGAATCCCCTCAATCCCCAATCCCAATGTGAATCCCCCGCATCAATCCCAAATCCCAATGTGAGTCTCCTCAATCCCCAATCCCAATGTGAATCGCCTCAATCCCCAATCCCAATGTGAATCCACCCAGTCCCCAATCCTAATGATAATCCCCTCAATCCCCAATCCCAGTGTGAATCCCCTCAATCCCCAATCCCAATGTGAATCCCCTCAATCCCAATATGAATCTCCTCAATTCCCATTCTCAATGTGAATTCCTCCGTCCCCAATCCCGATGTGAATGCCCTCAGTCCCCAATCCTCATGTGAATCTCCTCGGTCCCCAATCCCAATGTGATTCCCCTCAATCACCAATCCCAATTGGAATCCCCACAGTCCCGATTCTCATTGTGAATCCCCTCAGTCCCAATCCCAATGTGAATCCCGTCAATCACCAATCCCAATTTGAATTCCCTCAGTCCCCAATCCCAATGTGAATCCCCTCAGTCCCCAATCCCAATGTGAATCCCCTCAGTCCCCAATCCCAATGTGAAACCCACAGCCCCCAATCCCAATGTGAATACCCTCAGTCCCCAATCCCAATGTGACCCCGCCCAGTCCCCAATCCCAATGTGAATCCACTCAGTCCCCAATCCCAATGTGAATCCCCTAATCCCAATCCATGTGAATCCCCTGAATCCCCATTCCCAATGTGAACACTCTCAGTCCCCAATTCCAATGCTGACCCCGCCCTGTCCCCAATTCTAATGTGAATCCCCTCAGTCCCCAATCCCAATGTGAATTCCCCAATCCCCAATCCATGTGAATCCTCTAAATCCCCATTCCCAATGTGAATCCCCTCAATCCCCAATCTCAATGTGAATCTCCTCAATCCACAATCCCAATGTGAATCCCCTCAGTCCCCAATCCCAATGTGAATCCCCTCAGTCCCCATTCCGAATGTGAATCTCCTCAGTCCCCGATCCCAAGGTGAATCCCCGCAATCCCCAATCCAAATGTGAATCCCGTGAATCCCCAATTCCAATGTGAATACCCTCAGTCCCCAATCACAATATGAATCCTCTCAGTCGCAAATCCCAATGTGAATCTCCTCAGTCCCCAATCCCAATGTGAATCGCCTCAATCCCCAATCCCAATGTGAATCCCCTCAGTCCCCAATCCTAATGTGAATCCCATCAGTCCCCATTCCCAATGTGAATTCCCTCAATCCCCAATCCCAATGTATAGAACATAGAACATAGAACAATACAGCGCAGTACAGGCCCTTCGGCCCACGATGTTGCACCGAAACAAAAGCCATCTAACCTACACTATGCCATTGTGAGTCCCCTAAATCCCCAATCCAAATGTGAATCGCCCTCAGTCCCCAATCCCAATGTGAATCTCCTCAGTCCCTGATCCCAATGTGAATCCCCGCAAACCCCAATCCCAATGTGAATCCCCTCACTCCCCAATCACATTGTGAATCCCCAGCCACAATCGCAAATCCCAATGTGAATCCCCACAATCACCAATCCCAATTGGAATCCCCACAGTCCCGATTCTCAATGTGAATCCCCTCAGTCCCAATCCCAATGTGAATCCCCTCAATCCCCGATCCCAATGTGAATCCCCTCAGTCCCCAATCCCAATGTGAATCCCCTCAGTCCCTGATCCCAATGTGAATCCCCGCAAACCCCAATCCCAATGTGAATCCCCTGAATCGACAATCCCAATGTGAATCCCTTGAATCCCCAATCCGAATGTGAATCCCCTCAATCACCAATCACAATGTGAATCCCCCGCCTCAATCCCAAATCCCAATGTGAGTCTCCTCAATCCCCAATCCCAATGTGAATCGCCTCAATCCCCAATCCCAATGTTAATCCACTCAGTCCCCAATCCTAATGTGAATCCCATCAGTCCCCATTCCCAATGATAATCCCCTCAATCCCCAATCCCAGTGTGAATGCCCTCAATCCCCAATCCCAATGTGATTCCCCTCAATCCCAATATGAATCTCCTCAATCCCCATTCCCAATGTGAATTCCTCCGTCCCCAATCCCGATGTGAATCCCCTCAGTCCCCAATCCTCATGTGAATCTCCTCAGTCCCCAATCCCAATGTGAATCCCCTCAATCACCAATCCCAATTGGAATCCCCACAGTCCCGATTCTCAATGTGAATCCCCTCAGTCCCAATCCCAATGTGAATCCCCTCAATCCCCAATCCCAATGTGAATCCCCTCAGTCCGCAATCCCAATGTGAATCCCCTCAGTCCCCAATCCCAATGTGAATCCCCTCAGTCCCCAGTCCCAATATGAATCCCCTCAGTCCCCAATCCCAATGTGAAACCCACAGCCCCCAATCCCAATGTGAATACCCTCAGTCCCTAATCCCAATGTGACACCGCCCAGTCCCCAATCCCAATATGAATCCCCTCAGTCCCCAATCCCAATGTGAATCCCCTAATCCCCAATCCATGTGAATCCCCTGAATCCCCATTCCCAATGTGAATACCCTCAGTCCCCAATCCCAATGCTGACCCCGCCCAGTCCCCAATCCTAATGTGAATCCCCTCAGTCCCCAATCCCAATGTGAATCCCCCAATCCCCAATCCATGTGAATCCTCTGAATCCCCATTCCCAATGTGAATCCCCTCAATCCCCAATCTCAATGTGAATCTCCTCAATCCACAATCCCAATGTGAATCCCCTCTGTCCCCAATCCCAATGTGAATCGCCTCAGTCCCCATTCGGAATGTGAATCTCCTCAGTCCCCGATCCCAAGGTGAATCCCCGCAATCCCCAATCCAAATGTGAATCCCCTGTATCCCCAATCCCAATGTGAATCCGCTGAATCTCCAATTCCAATGTGAATACCCTCAGTCCCCAATCACAATTTGAACCCTCTCAGTCGCAATCCCAATGTGAATCTCGTCAATCCCCAATCCCAATGTGAATCCCCTGAATCCCCAATCACATTGTGAATCCCCAGCCACAATCGCAAATCCCAATGTGAATCTCCTCAGTCCCCAATCCCAATGTGAATCGCCCCAATCCCCAATCCCAATGTGAATCCCCTCAGTCCCCAATCCTAATGTGAATCCCATCAGTCCCCATTCCCAATGTGATTTCCCTCAATCCCCAATCCCAATGTAAATCCCCTAAATCCCCAATCCAAATGTGAATCCCCCTCAGTCCCCAATCCCAATGTGAATCTCCTCAGTCCCTGATCCCAATGTGAATCCCCGCAAACCCCAATCCCAATGTGAATCCCCTCACTCCCCAATCACATTGTGAATCCCCAGCCACAATCGCAAATCCCAATGTGAATCCCCACAATCACCAATCCCAATTGGAATCCCCACAGTCCCGATTCTCAATGTGAATCCCCTCAGTCGCAATCCCAATGTGAATCCCCTCAATCCCCGCTCCCAATGTGAATCCCCTCAGTCCCCAATCCCAATGTGAATCTCCTCAGTCCCTGATCCCAATGTGAATCCCCGCAAACCCCAATCCCAATGTGAAGCCCTTGAATCGACAATCCCAAAGTGAATCCCTTGAATCCCCAATCCGAATGTGAATCCGCTCAATCCCCAATCCCAATGTGAATCACCCGCCTCATTCCCAAATCCCAATGTGAATCGCCTCAATCCCCAATCCCAATGTGAATCCCCTCAGTCCCCAATCCCAATGTGAATCGCGTCAATCCCCAATCCCAATGTGAATCCCCTCAGTCCCCAATCCCAATGTGAATCACCCGCCTCAATCCCCAAACCCAATGTGAATCCCCTCAGTCCTCAATCCCAATGTGAATCACCTCAATCCCCAATCCCAATGTGAAACCCATCAGTCCGCAATCCCAATGTGAATACCCTCAGTCCCCAATCGCAATGTGACCCTTCCCAGTCCCCAATCCCAATGTAAATCCCCTCAGTCCCCAACCCCAATGTGAATCCCCTAATTCTCAATCCCTGAGAATCCCCTGAATCCCCATTCCCAATGTGAATCCCCTCAGTCCCCAATCCCAATGTGAATCCCCTCTGTCCCCAATCCCAATGTGAATCTCCTCAGTCCCCGATACCAATGTGAATCCCCGCAGTCCCCAATCCCAATGTGAATCACCTGAATCCACAATCCCAATGTGAATCCCCTGAATCCCCAATCCTAATGTCAATCCCCTCAATCCCCAATCCCAATGTGAATCCCCCGCCTCAATCCCAAATCCCAATGTGAGTCTCCTCCATCCCAAATCCCAATGTGAATCTGCTCAATCGCCAATCCCAATGTGCATCCCCTCAGTCCCCAATCCTAATGTGTATCCCATCAGTCCCCATTCCCAATGATAATCCCCTCAATCCCCAATCCCAATGTGAATCCCCTCAATCCCCAATCCCAAGGTGAATCCCCCTCAGTCCCCAATCTCAATGTGAATCCCCTCAGCCCCCAATCCCAATGTGAATCCCCTCAATCCCCAATCCCAATATGAATCTCCTCAAATCCCAATCCCAATGTGAATCCCCTCAATCCCCAATCCCAATGTGAATCCCCTCAATCCCCATTCCCAAAGTGAATCCCTCGGTCCCCAATCCTAATGTGAATCCCCTCAGTCCCCAATACTAATGTGAATCCCCTCTGTCCCCAATCCCAATGTGAATCGCCTCAGTCCCCATTCGGAATGTGAATCTCCTCAGTCCCCGATCCCAAGGTGAATCCCCGCAATCCCCAATCCAAATGTGAATCCCCTGTATCCCCAATCCCAATGTGAATCCGCTGAAACTCCAATTCCAATTTGAATACCCTCAGTCCCCAATCACAATTTGAACCCTCTCAGTCGGAATCCCAATGTGAATCTCGTCAATCCCCAATCCCAATGTGAATCCCCTGAATCCCCAATCACATTGTGAATCCCCAGCCACAATCGCAAATCCCAATGTGAATCTCCTCAGTCCCCAATCCCAATGTGAATCGCCCCAATCCCCAATCCCAATGTGAATCCCCTCAGTCCCCAATCCTAATGTGAATCCCATCAGTCCCCATTCCCAATGTGATTTCCCTCAATCCCCAATCCCAATGTAAATCCCCTAAATCCCCAATCCAAATGTGAATCCCCCTCAGTCCCCAATCCCAATGTGAATCTCCTCAGTCCCTGATCCCAATGTGAATCCCCGCAAACCCCAATCCCAATGTGAATCCCCTCACTCCCCAATCACATTGTGAATCCCCAGCCACAATCGCAAATCCCAATGTGAATCCCCACAATCACCAATCCCAATTGGAATCCCCACAGTCCCGATTCTCAATGTGAATCCCCTCAGTCGCAATCCCAATGTGAATCCCCTCAATCCCCGCTCCCAATGTGAATCCCCTCAGTCCCCAATCCCAATGTGAATCTCCTCAGTCCCTGATCCCAATGTGAATCCCCGCAAACCCCAATCCCAATGTGAAGCCCTTGAATCGACAATCCCAAAGTGAATCCCTTGAATCCCCAATCCGAATGTGAATCCGCTCAATCCCCAATCCCAATGTGAATCACCCGCCTCATTCCATAATCCCAATGTGAATCGCCTCAATCCCCAATCCCAATGTGAATCCCCTCAGTCCCCAATCCCAATGTGAATCGCGTCAATCCCCAATCCCAATGTGAATCCCCTCAGTCCCCAATCCCAATGTGAATCACCCGCCTCAATCCCCAAACCCAATGTGAATCCCCTCAGTCCTCAATCCCAATGTGAATCACCTCAATCCCCAATCCCAATGTGAAACCCATCAGTCCGCAATCCCAATGTGAACACCCTCAGTCCCCAATCGCAATGTGACCCTTCCCAGTCCCCAATCCCAATGTAAATCCCCTCAGTCCCCAACCCCAATGTGAATCCCCTAATTCTCAATCCCTGAGAATCCCCTGAATCCCCATTCCCAATGTCAATCCCCTCAGTCCCCAATCCCAATGTGAATCTCCTCAGTCCCCGATACCAATGTGAATCCCCGCAGTCCCCAATCCCAATGTGAATCACCTGAATCCACAATCCCAATGTGAATCCCCTGAATCCCCAATCCTAATGTCAATCCCCTCAATCCCCAATCCCAATGTGAATCCCCCGCCTCAATCCCAAATCCCAATGTGAGTCTCCTCCATCCCAAATCCCAATGTGAATCTGCTCAATCGCCAATCCCAATGTGCATCCCCTCAGTCCCCAATCCTAATGTGTAACCCATCAGTCCCCATTCCCAATGATAATCCCCTCAATCCCCAATCCCAATGTGAATCCCCTCAATCCCCAATCCCAAGGTGAATCCCCCTCAGTCCCCAATCTCAATGTGAATCCCCTCAGCCCCCAATCCCAATGTGAATCCCCTCAATCCCCAATCCCAATATGAATCTCCTCAAATCCCAATCCCAATGTGAATCCCCTCAATCCCCAATCCCAATGTGAATCCCCTCAATCCCCATTCCCAAAGTGAATCCCTCAGTCCCCAATCCTAATGTGAATCCCCTCAGTCCCCAATACTAATGTGAATCCCCTCAGTCCCCAATCCCAATGAGAATCCCCTCAATCCCCAATCCCAATTGGAATCCCCCAGAGTCCCGATTCTCAATCTGAATCACCTCAATCCCAAATCCCAATGTGAATCCCGTAAATCCCCAATCCCAAATTGAATCCCCTCTGTCCCCAATCCCAGTGTGAATCCCCTCAGTACACAATCCCAATGTGAATCCCCTCAGTCCCCAATCCCAATGTGAATCCCCTCAATCCCCAATCCCAATGTGAAACCCATCAGTCCGCAATCCCAATGTGAGTACCCTCAGTCCCCAATCCCAATGTGACCCTTCCCAGTCCCCAATCCCAATGTGAATCCCCTCAGTCCCCAATCCCAATGTGAATCCCCTAATCCCCAATCCATGTGAATCCCCTGAATCCCCATTCCCAATGTGAATCCCCTCAGTTCCCAATCCCAATGTGAATCCCCTCAGTCCCCAATCCTAATGTGAATCACCTCAATCCCCAATCCCAATGTGAATCCCCTCTGTCCCCAATCCCAGTGTGAATCCCCTGAATCCCCAATTCCAATGTGAATACCCTCAGTCCCCAATCACAATTTGAACCCTCTCAGTCGCAATCCCAATGTGAATCTCGTCAATCCCCAATCCCAATGTGAATCCCCTGAATCCCCGATCACATTGTGAATCCCCAGCCACATTCGCAAATCCCAATGTGAATCTCCTCAGTCCCCAATCCCAATGTGAATCGCCTCAATCCCCAATACCAATGTGAATCGCCTCAGTCCCCAATCCTAATGTGAATCCCATCAGTCCCCATTCCCAATGTGAATTCCCTCAATCCCCAATCCCAATGTGAATCCCCTAAATCTCCAATCCAAATGTGAATCCCCCTCAGTCCCCAATACCAATGTGAATCTCCTAAGTCCCTGATCCCAATGTGAATCCCCGCAAACCCCAATCCCAATGTGAATCCCCTCAATCCCCAATCACATTGTGAATCCCCAGCCACAATCGCAAATCCCAATGTGAATCCCCACAATCACCAATCCCAATTGGAATCCCCACAGTCCCGATTCTCAATGTGAATCCCCTCAGTCCCAATCCCAATGTGAATCCCCTCAATCCCCGATCCCAATGTGAATCCCCTCAGTCCCCAATCCCAATGTGAATCTCCTCAGTCCCTGATCCCAATGTGAATCACCGCAAACACCAATCCCAATGTGAATCCCCTGAATCGACAATCCCAATGTGAATCCCTTGAATACCCAATCTGAATGTGAATCCGCTGAATCCCCAATCCCAATGTGAATCCTCCGCCTCAATCCCAAATCCCAATGTGAATCGCCTCAATCCCCAATCCCAATGTGAATCCCCTCAGTCCCCAATCACAATGTGAATCGCGTCAATCCCCAATCCCAATGTGAATCCCCTCAGTCCCCAATCCCAATGTGAATCCCCTCAATCCCCAATCCCAATGTGAATCCCCCGCCTCAATCCCCAAACCCAATGTGAATCCCCTCTGTTCTCAATCCCAATGTGAATCACCTCAATCCCCAATCCCAATGTTAAACTAATCAGTCCGCAATCCCAATGTGAATACCCTCAGTCCCCAATCGCAATGTGACCCTTCCCAGTCCCCAATCCCAATGTGAATCCCCTCAGTCCCCAACCCCAATGTGAATCCCCTAATTCCCAATCCCTGAGAATCCCCTGAATCCCCATTCCCAATGTGAATCCCCTCAGTCCCCAATCCCAATGTGAATCCCCTCTGCCCCCAATCCCAATGTGAATCTCCTCAGTCCCCGATACCAATGTGAATCCCCGCAGTCCCCAATCCCAATGTGAATCCCCTGAATCCACAATCCCAATGTGAATCCCCTGAATCCCCATTCCTAATGTCAATCCCCTCAATCCCCAATCCCAATTTGAATCCCCCGCCTCAATCCCAAATCCCAATGTGAGTCTCCTCAATCCCAAATCCCAATGTGAATCTGCTCAATCGCCAATCCCAATGTGCATCCCCTCAGTCCCCAATCCTAATGTGTATCCCATCAGTCCCCATTCCCAATGATAATCCCCTCAATCCCCAATCCAAATGTGAATCCCCTCAATCCCCAATCCCAAGGTGAATCCCCCTCAGTCGCCAATCTCAATGTGAATCCCCTCAGACCCCAATCCCAATGTGAATCCCCTCAATCCCCAATCCCAATATGAATCTCCTCAATTCCCATTCCCAATGTGAATCCCCTCAATCCCCAATCCCAATGTGAATCCCCTCAATCCCCATTCCCAAAGTGAATCCCTCTGTCCCCAATCCCAATGTGAATCCCCTCAATCCCCAATCCCAATTGGAATCCCCCAGAGTCCCGATTCTCAATCTGAATCCCCTCAGTCCCAAATCCCAATGTGAATCCCGTCAATCCCCAATCCCAATGTGAATCCCCTCTGTCCCCAATCCCAGTGTGAATCCCCTCAGCACCCAATCCCAATGTGAATCCCCTCAGTCCCCAATCCCAATGTGAATCCCCTCAATCCCCAATCCCAATGTGAAGCCCATCAGTCCGCAATCCCAATGTGAATACCCTCAGTCCCCAATCCCAATGTGACCCTTCCCAGTCCCCAATCCCAATGTGAATCCCCTCAGCCCCAATCCCAATGTGAATCCCCTAATCCCCAATCCATGTGAATCCCCTGAATCCCCATTCCCAATGTGAATCCCCTCAGTTCCCAATCCCAATGTGAATCCCCTCAGTCCCCAATCCTAATGTGAATCCCCTCAATCCACAATCCCAATGTGAATCCCCTCAGTCCCCAATCCCAATGTGAATCCCCTCAGTCCCCAATCCCAATATGAATCTCCTCAGTACCCAATCCCAATGTGAATCCCCGCAATCCCCAATCCTAATGTGAATCCCCTGAATCCACAATCCCAATGTGAATCCCCTGAATCCCCAATCTCAATGTGAATCCCCCGCCTCAATCCCAAATCCGCATGTGAATCGCCTCTATCGCAATCCCAATGTGAATCCCCTCAGTCCCCAATCCCAATGTGAATCACCTGAATCCCCAATCCCAATGTGAATCCCCTCAGTCCCCATTCCCAATGTGAATCCCCTCAATCCCCAATCCCAATGTGAATCCCCCGCCTCAAACCCCAGTCCCAATGTGAATCCCCTCAGTCCTCAATCCCAATGTGAATCCCCTAAATCCCCAATCCCAATGTGAAACCCACCAGTCCGCAATCCCAATGTGAATCCCCTCTGCCCCCAATCCCAATGTGAATCTCCTCAGTCGCCGATACCAATGTGAATCCCCGCAGTCCCCAATCCCAATGTGAATCCCCTGAATCCACAATCCCAATGTGAATCCCCTGAATCCCCATTCCTAATGTCAATCCCCTCAATCCCCAACCCCAATTTGAATCCCCCGCCTCAATCCCAAATCCCAATGTGAGTCTCCTCCATCCCAAATCCCAATGTGAATCTGCTCAATCGCCAATCTCAATGTGCATCCCCTCAGTCCCCAATCCTAATGTGTATCCCATCAGTCCCCATTCCCAATGATAATCCCCTCAATCCCCAATCCAAATGTGAATCCCCTCAATCCCCAATCCCAAGGTGAATCCCCCTCAGTCCCCAATCTCAATGTGAATCCCCTCAGACCCCAATCCCAATGTGAATCCCCTCAATCCCCAATCCCAATATGAATCTCCTCAATTCCCATTCCCAATGTGAATCCCCTCAATCCCCAATCCCAATGTGAATCCCCTCAATCCCCATTCCCAAAGTGTATCCCTCTGTCCCCAATCCCAATGTGAATCCCCTCAATCCCCAATCCCAATTGGAATCCCCCAGAGTCCCGATTCTCAATCTGAATCCCCTCAGTCCCAAATCCCAATGTGAATCCCGTCAATCCCCAATCCCAATGTGAATCCCCTCTGTCCCCAATCCCAGTGTGAATCCCCTCAGCACCCAATCCCAATGTGAATCCCCTCAGTCCCCAATCCCAATGTGAATCCCCTCAATCCCCAATCCCAATGTGAAGCCCATCAGTCCGCAATCCCAATGTGAATACCCTCAGTCCCCAATCCCAATGTGACCCTTCCCAGTCCCCAATCCCAATGTGAATCCCCTCAGTCCCAAATCCCAATGTGAATCCCCTAATCCCCAATCCATGTGAATCCCCTGAATCCCCATTCCCAATGTGAATCCCCTCAGTTCCCAATCCCAATGTGAATCCCCTCAGTCCCCAATCCAAATGTGAATCCCCTCAATCCACAATCCCAATGTGAATCCCCTCAGTCCCCAATCCCAATGTGAATCCCCTCAGTCCCCAATCCCAATATGAATCTCCTCAGTACCCAATCCCAATGTGAATCCCCGCAATCCCCAATCCTAATGTGAATCCCCTTAATCCACAATCCCAATGAGAATCCCCTGAATCCCCAATCTCAATGTGAATCCCCCGCCTCAATCCCAAATCCCCATGTGAATCGCCTCTATCGCAATCCCAATGTGAATCCCCTCAGTCCCCAATCCCAATGTGAATCACCTGAATCCCCAATCCCAATGTGAATCCCCTCAGTCCCCATTCCCAATGTGAATCCCCTCAATCCCCAATCCCAATGTGAATCCCCCGCCTCAAACCCCAGTCCCAATGTGAATCCCCTCAGTCCTCAATCCCAATGTGAATCCCCTAAATCCCCAATCCCAAAGTGAAACCCACCAGTCCGCAATCCCAATGTGAATACCCTCTGTCCCCAATCCCAATGTGACCCTTCCCAGCCCCCAATCCCAATGTGAATCCCCTCAGTCCCCAATCCCAATGTGAATCCCCTAATCCCCAATCCCTGTGAATCCCTTGAATCCCCGTTCCCAATGTGAATCCCCTTAGTCCCCAATCCCAATGTGAATCCCCTCAGTCCCCAATACCAATGGGAATCCCCTCAATCCAAAATCCCAATGTGAATCCCCTCAGTCCCCAATCCCAATGTGAATCCCTTCTGTCCCCAATCCCAATGTGAATCTCCTCAGTCCCCAATCCCAATGTGAATCCCCGTAATTCCCAATCCCAATATGAATCCCCTGAAAATACAATCCCAATGTGAACCCCCTGAATCCCCAATTCCAATGTGAATCCCCTCAATCCCCAATCCCAATGTGAATCCCCGCCTAAATCCCAAATCTCAATGTGAGTCTCCTCAATCCCCAATCCCAATGTGAATCGCCTCAATCCCCAATCCCAATGTGAATTCACTCAGTCCCCAATCCTAATGATAATCCCCTCAATCCCCAATTCCAGTGTGAATCCCCTCAATCCCCAGTCCCAAGGAGAAACCCCCTCAATCCGCAATCTCAATGTGAATCCCCCTCAGCCCCCAATCCCATTGTGAATCCCCTCAATCCCCAATCCCATTATGAATCTCCTCAATCCCCATTCCCAATGTGAATTCCTCCGTCCCTATCCCAATGTGAATCCCCTCAGTCCCGAATCCTCGTGTGAATCTCCTCAGTCCACAATCCCAATGTGAACCCCCACAATCACCAATCCCAATTGGAATCCCCACAGTTCCATTCTCAATGTGAATCCCCTCAGTCCCAATCCCAATGTGAATCCCCTCAATCCCCGATCCCAATGTGAATCCCCTCAGTCCACAATCTCAATGTGAATCCCTCTCAGCCCCCAATCCCAATGTGAATCCCCTCAATCTCCAATCCAAATATGAATCTCTTCAATTCCCATACCCAATGTGAATCCCCTCAATCCCCAATCCCAATGTGAATCCCATCAATCCCCATTGCCAAAGTGAATCCCTCAGTCCCCAATCCTAATGTGAATCCCCATAGTCCCCCATCCTAATGTGAATCCCCTCAATCCCCAATCCCAATTGGAATCCCCCAGAGTCCCGATTCTCAATCTGAATCCCCTCAGTCCCAAATCCCAATGTGAACCCCGTCAATCCCCAATCCCAATGTGAATCCCCTCTGTCCCCAATCCCAGTGTGAATCCCCTCAGTACCCAATCCCAATGTGAATCCCCTCAGTCCCCAATCCCAATGTGAATCCCCTCAATCCCCAATAACAATGTTAAACCCATCAGTCTGCAATCCCAATGTGAATACCCTCAGTCCCCAATTCCAATGTGACCCTTCCCAGTCCCCAATCCCAATGTGAATCCCCTCAGTCCCCAATCCCAATGTGAATCCCCTAATCCCCAATCCATGTGAATCCCCTGAATCCCCATTCCCAATGTGAATCCCCTCAGTCCCCAATCCTAATGTGAATCCCCTCAATCCACAATCCCAATGTGAATCCCCTCAGTCCCCAATCCCAATGTGAATCCCCTCAGTTCCCAATCCCAATGTGAATCTCCTCAGTACCCAATCCCAATGTGAATGCCCGCAATCCCCAATCCTAATGTGAATCCCCTGAATCCACAATCCCAATGTGAATCCCCTGAATCCTCAATCCCAATGTGAATCCCCTCAATCCCCAATCTCAATGTGAATCCCTCGTCTCAATTCCAAATCGCCATCTGAATCGCCTCTATCCCCAATCCCAATGTGAATCCCCTCAGTCCCCAATCCCAATGTGAATCGCCTGAATCCCCAATCCCAATGTGAATCCCCTCAGTCCCCATTCCCAATGTGAATCCCCTCAATCCCCAATCCCAATGTGAATCCCCCACCTCAATCCCCAGTCCCAATGTGAATCCCCTCAGTCCTCAATCCCAATGTGAATCCCATCAATCCCCAATCCCAATGTGAAACCCATCAGTCCGCAATCCCAATGTGAATACATTCAGTCCCCAATCCCAATGTGACCCTTCCCAGTCCCCAATCCCAATGTGAATCCCCTCAGTCCCCAATCCCAATGTGAATCCCCTAATCCCCAATCCCTGTGAATCCCTTGAATCCCCATTACCAATGTGAATCCCCTTAGTCCCCAATCCCAATGTGAATCCCCTCAGTCCCCAATCCCAATGTGAATCCCCTCAATCCACAATCCCAATGTGAATCCCCTCAGTCCCCAATCCCAATGTGAATCCCCTCTGTCCCCAATCCCAATGTGAATCTCCTCAGTCCCCGATCCCAATGTGAATCCCCGTAATCCCCAATCCCAATATGAATCCCCTGAAACTACAATCCCAATGTGAATCCCCTGAATCCCCAATTCCAATGTGAATCCCCTCAATCCCCAATCCCAATGTGAATCCCCGCCTAAATCCCAAATCCCAATGTGAGTCTCCTCAATCCCCAATCCCAATGTGAATATAAAATGATCAGGGGGTTAGATAGGGTGGACAGTGAGAGCCTTCTCCCGCGGATGGATATGGCTGGCACGAGGGGACATAACTTTAAACTGAGGGGTAATAGATATAGGACAGAGGTCAGAGGTATGTTCTTTACGCAAAGAGTAGTGAGGCCGTGGAATGCCCTACCTGCTACAGTAGTGAACTCGCCAACATTGAGGGCATTTAAAAGTTTATTGAATAAACATATGGATGATAATGGCATAGTGTAGGTTAGATGGCTTTTGTTTCGGTGCAACATCGTGGGCCGAAGGGCCTGACTCCCTGAATCGACAATCCCAATGTGAATCCCTTGAATCCCCAATCCGAATGTGAATCCGCTCAATCCCCAAACCCAATGTGAATCCCCCGCCTCAATCCCAAATCCCAATGTGAATCGCCTGAATCCCCAATCCCAATGTGAATCCCCTCAGTCCCCAATCCCAATGTGAATCGCCTCAATGGCCAATCCCAATGTGAATCCTCTCAATCCCCCATCCCAATGTGAATCCCCTCAATCCCCAATCCCAATGTGAATTCCCCCGCCTCAATCCCCAAACCCAATGTGAATCCCCTCAGTCCTCAATCCCAATGTGAATCACCTCAATCCCCAATCCCAATGTGAAACCCATCAGTCCACAATCCCAATGTGAATCCCCTCAGTCCCCAAGCCCAATGTGAATCCCCTAATTCCCAATCCCTGAGAATCCCCTGAATCCCCATTGCCAATGTGAATCCCCTCAGTCCCGAATCCCAATGTGAATCCCCTCTGTCCCCAATCCCAATGTGAATCCCCTCAGTCCCCAATCACAATGTGAATCCCCTCTGTCCCCAATCCCAATGTGAATCTCCTCAGTCCCCAATCCCAATGTGAATCCCCCTCAGTCCCCAATCCGATTGTGAATCCCCTCAATCCACAATCCCAAGGTGAATCCCCCTCAGTCCCCAATCTCAATGTGAATCCCCCTCAGCCCCCAATCCCAATGTGAATCCCCTCAATCCCCAATCCCAATTGGAATCCCCCAGAGTCCCGATTCTCAATCTGAATCCCCTCAGTCCCAAATCCCAATGTGAATCCCGTCAATCCCCAATCCCAATGTGAATCCCCTCTGTCCCCAATCCCAGTGTGAATCCCCTCAGTACCCAATCCCAATGTGAATCCCCTCAGTCCCCAATCCCAATGTGAATCCCCTCAATCCCCAATCCCAATGTGAAACCCATCAGTCCGCAATCCCAATGTGAATACCCTCAGTCCCCAATCCCAATGTGACCCTTCTCAGTTCCCAATCACAATGTGAATACCCTCAGTCCCCAATCCCTATGTGAATCCCCTAATCCCCAATCCATGTGAAGCCCCTGAATCCCCATTCCCAATGTGAATCCCCTCAGTTCCCAATCCCAATGTGAATCCCCTCAGTCCCCAATCCTAATGTGAATCCCCTCAATCCACAATCCCAATGTGAATCCCCTCAGTCCACAATCCCAATGTGAATCTCCTCAGTCCCCAATCCCAATGTGAATCTCCTCAGTCCCCAATCCCAATGTGAATCCCCGCAATCCCCAATCCTAATGTGAATCCCCTGAATCCACAATCCCAATGTGAATCCCCTGAATCCTCAATCCCAATGTGAATCCCCTCAATCCCCAAACTCAATGTGAATCCCCCGCCTCAATCCCAAATCCCCATGTGAATCGCCTCTATCCCCCATCCCAATGTGAATCCCCTCAGTCCCCAATCCCAATGTGAATCGCCTGAATCCCCAATCCCAATGTGAATCCCCTCAGTCCCCATTCCCAATGTGAATCCCCTCAATCCCCAATCCCAATGTGAATCCCCCACCTCAATCCCCAGTCCCAATGTGAATCCCCTCAGTCCTCAATCCCAATGTGAATCCCATCAATCCCCAATCCCAATGTGAAACCCATCAGTCCGCAATCCCAATGTGAATACATTCAGTCCCCAATCCCAATGTGACCCTTCCCAGTCCCCAATCCCAATGTGAATCCCCTCAGTCCCCAATCCCAATGTGAATCCCCTAATCCCCAATCCCTGTGAATCCCTTGAATCCCCATTACCAATGTGAATCCCCTTAGTCCCCAATCCCAATGTGAATCCCCTCAGTCCCCAATCCCAATGTGAATCCCCTCAATCCACAATCCCAATGTGAATCCCCTCAGTCCCCAATCCCAATGTGAATCCCCTCTGTCATTAATCCCAATGTGAATCTCCTCAGTCCCCGATCCCAATGTGAATCCCCGTAATCCCCAATCCCAATATGAATCCCCTGAAACTACAATCCCAATGTGAATCCCCTGAATCCCCAATTCCAATGTGAATCCCCTCAATCCCCAATCCCAATGTGAATCCCCGCCTAAATCCCAAATCCCAATGTGAGTCTCCTCAATCCCCAATCCCAATGTGAATATAAAATGATCAGGGGGTTAGATAGGGTGGACAGTGAGAGCCTTCTCCCGCGGATGGATATGGCTGGCACGAGGGGACATAACTTTAAACTGAGGGGTAATAGATATAGGACAGAGGTCAGAGGTAGGTTCTTTACGCAAAGAGTGGTGAGGCCGTGGAATGCCCTACCTGCTACAGTAGTGAACTCGCCAACATTGAGGGCATTTAAAAGTTTATTGAATAAACATATGGATGATAATGGCATAGTGTAGGTTAGATGGCTTTTGTTTCGGTGCAACATCGTGGGCCGAAGGGCCTGACTCCCTGAATCGACAATCCCAATGTGAATCCCTTGAATCCCCAATCCGAATGTGAATCCGCTCAATCCCCAAACCCAATGTGAATCCCCCGCCTCAATCCCAAATCCCAATGTGAATCGCCTGAATCCCCAATCCCAATGTGAATCCCCTCAGTCCCCAATCCCAATGTGAATCGCCTCAATGGCCAATCCCAATGTGAATCCTCTCAATCCCCCATCCCAATGTGAATCCCCTCAATCCCCAATCCCAATGTGAATTCCCCCGCCTCAATCCCCAAACCCAATGTGAATCCCCTCAGTCCTCAATCCCAATGTGAATCACCTCAATCCCCAATCCCAATGTGAAACCCATCAGTCCACAATCCCAATGTGAATACCCTCAGTCCCCAATCGCAATGTGACCCTTCCCAGTCCCCAATCCCAATGTGAATCCCCTCAGTCCCCAAGCCCAATGTGAATCCCCTAATTCCCAATCCCTGAGAATCCCCTGAATCCCCATTGCCAATGTGAATCCCCTCAGTCCCGAATCCCAATGTGAATCCCCTCTGTCCCCAATCCCAATGTGAATCCCCTCAGTCCCCAATCACAATGTGAATCCCCTCTGTCCCCAATCCCAATGTGAATCTCCTCAGTCCCCAATCCCAATGTGAATCCCCCTCAGTCCCCAATCCGATTGTGAATCCCCTCAATCCACAATCCCAAGGTGAATCCCCCTCAGTCCACAATCTCAATGTGAATCCCCCTCAGCCCCCAATCCCAATGTGAATCCCCTCAATCCCCAATCCCAATTGGAATCCCCCAGAGTCCCGATTCTCAATCTGAATCCCCTCAGTCCCAAATCCCAATGTGAATCCCGTCAATCCCCAATCCCAATGTGAATCCCCTCTGTCCCCAATCCCAGTGTGAATCCCCTCAGTACCCAATCCCAATGTGAATCCCCTCAGTCCCCAATCCCAATGTGAATCCCCTCAATCCCCAATCCCAATGTGAAACCCATCAGTCCGCAATCCCAATGTGAATACCCTCAGTCCCCAATCCCAATGTGACCCTTCTCAGTTCCCAATCACAATGTGAATACCCTCAGTCCCCAATCCCTATGTGAATCCCCTAATCCCCAATCCATGTGAAGCCCCTGAATCCCCATTCCCAATGTGAATCCCCTCAGTTCCCAATCCCAATGTGAATCCCCTCAGTCCCCAATCCTAATGTGAATCCCCTCAATCCACAATCCCAATGTGAATCCCCTCAGTCCACAATCCCAATGTGAATCTCCTCAGTCCCCAATCCCAATGTGAATCTCCTCAGTCCCCAATCCCAATGTGAATCCCCGCAATCCCCAATCCTAATGTGAATCCCCTGAATCCACAATCCCAATGTGAATCCCCTGAATCCTCAATCCCAATGTGAATCCCCTCAATCCCCAAACTCAATGTGAATCCCCCGCCTCAATCCCAAATCCCCATGTGAATCGCCTCTATCCCCCATCCCAATGTGAATCCCCTCAGTCCCCAATCCCAATGTGAATCGCCTGAATCCCCAATCCCAATGTGAATCCCCTCAGTCCCCATTCCCAATGTGAATCCCCTCAATCCCGAATCCCAATGTGAATCCCCCGCCACAATCCCCAGTCCCAATGTGAATCCCCTCAGTCCTCAATCCCAATGTGAATCCCATCAATCCCCAATCCCAATGTGAATACCCTCAGTCCCCAATCCCAATGTGACCCTTCCCAGTCCCCAATCCCAATGTGAATCCCCTCAATCCCCAATCCCAATGTGAATCCCCTCAATCCCCCATCCCAATGTGAATCCCCTCAATCCCCAATCCCAATGTGAATTCCCCCGCCTCAATCCCCAAACCCAATGTGAATCCCCTCAGTCCTCAATCCCAATGTGAATCACCTCAATCCCCAATCCCAATGTGAAATCCATCAGTCCCCAATCGCAATGTGACCCTTCCCAGTCCCCAATCCCAATGTGAATCCCCTCAGTCCCCAACCCCAATGTGAATCCCCTAATTCCCAATCCCTGAGAATCCCCTGAATCCCCATTCCCAATGTGAATCCGCTCAGTCCCCAATCCCAATGTGAATCCCCTCAGTCCCCAATCCTAATGTGAATCCCCTCAATCCCCAATCCCAATGTGAATCCCCTCTGTCCCCAATCCCAGTGTGAATCCCCTGAATCCCCAATTCCAATGTGAATACCCTCAGTCCCCAATCACAATTTGAACCCTCTCAGTCGCAATCCCAATGTGAATCTCGTCAATCCCCAATCCCAATGTGAATCCCCTGAATCCCCGATCACATTGTGAATCCCCAGCCACAATCGCAAATCCCAATGTGAATCTCCTCAGTCCCCAATCCCAATGTGAATCGCCTCAATCCCCAATACCAATGTGAATCGCCTCAGTCCCCAATCCTAATGTGAATCCCATCAGTCCCCATTCCCAATGTGAATTCCCTCAATCCCCAATCCCAATGTGAATCCCCTAAATCTCCAATCCAAATGTGAATCCCCCTCAGTCCCCAATACCAATGTGAATCTCCTAAGTCCCTGATCCCAATGTGAATCCCCGCAAACCCCAATCCCAATGTGAATCCCCTCAATCCCCAATCACATTGTGAATCCCCAGCCACAATCGCAAATCCCAATGTGAATCCCCACAATCACCAATCCCAATTGGAATCCCCACAGTCCCGATTCTCAATGTGAATCCCCTCAGTCCCAATCCCAATGTGAATCCCCTCAATCCCCGATCCCAATGTGAATCCCCTCAGTCCCCAATCCCAATGTGAATCTCCTCAGTCCCTGATCCCAATGTGAATCACCGCAAACACCAATCCCAATGTGAATCCCCTGAATCGAAAATCCCAATGTGAATCCCTTGAATACCCAATCCGAATGTGAATCCGCTCAATCCCCAATCCCAATGTGAATCCTCCGCCTCAATCCCAAATCCCAATGTGAATCGCCTCAATCCCCAATCCCAATGTGAATCCCCTCAGTCCCCAATCACAATGTGAATCGCGTCAATCCCCAATCCCAATGTGAATCCCCTCAGTCCCCAATCCCAATGTGAATCCCCTCAATCCCCAATCCTAATGTGAATCCCCCGCCTCAATCCCCAAACCCAATGTGAATCCCCTCTGTTCTCAATCCCAATGTGAATCACCTCAATCCCCAATCCCAATGTTAAACTCATCAGTCCGCAATCCCAATGTGAATACCCTCAGTCCCCAATCGCAATGTGACCCTTCCCAGTCCCCAATCCCAATGTGAATCCCCTCAGTCCCCAACCCCAATGTGAATCCCCTCAATCCCCGATCCCAATGTGAATCCCCTCAGTCCCCAATCCCAATGTGAATCTCCTCAGTCCCTGATCCCAATGTGAATCACCGCAAACACCAATCCCAATGTGAATCCCCTGAATCGACAATCCCAATGTGAATCCCTTGAATACCCAATCCGAATGTGAATCCGCTCAATCCCCAATCCCAATGTGAATCCTCCGCCTCAATCCCAAATCCCAATGTGAATCGCCTCAATCCCCATTCCCAATGTGAATCCCCTCAGTCCCCAATCCCAATGTGAATCCCCTCTGCCCCCAATCCCAATGTGAATCTCCTCAGTCCCCGATACCAATGTGAATCCCCGCAGTCCCCAATCCCAATGTGAATCCCCTGAATCCACAATCCCAATGTGAATCCCATGAATCCCCATTCCTAATGTCAATCCCCTCAATCCCCAATCCCAATTTGAATCCCCCGCCTCAATCCCAAATCCCAATGTGAGTCTCCTCAATCCCAAATCCCAATGTGAATCTGCTCAATCGCCAATCCCAATGTGCATCCCCTCAGTCCCCAATCCTAATGTGTATCCCATCAGTCCCCATTCCCAATGATAATCCCCTCAATCCCCAATCCAAATGTGAATCCCCTCAATCCCCAATCCCAAGGTGAATCCCCCTCAGTCGCCAATCTCAATGTGAATCCCCTCAGACCCCAATCCCAATGTGAATCCCCTCAATCCCCAATCCCAATGTGAATCTCCTCAATTCCCATTCCCAATGTGAATCCCCTTAATCCCCAATCCCAATGCGAATCCCCTCAATCCCCATTCCCAAAGTGAATCCCTCTGTCCCCAATCCCAATGTGAATCCCCTCAATCCCCAATCCCAATTGGAATCCCCCAGAGTCCCGATTCTCAATCTGAATCCCCTCAGTCCCAAATCCCAATGTGAATCCCGTCAATCCCCAATCCCAATGTGAATCCCCTCTGTCCCCAATCCCAGTGTGAATCCCCTGAATCCCCATTCCCAATGTGAATCCGCTCAGTCCCCAATCCCAATGTGAATCCCCTAATCCCCAATCCATGTGAATCCCCTGAATCCCCATTCCCAATGTGAATCCCCTCAGTTCCCAATCCCAATGTGAATCCCCTCAGTCCCCAATCCTAATGTGAATCCCCTCAATCCCCAATCCCAATGTGAATCCCCTCTGTCCCCAATCCCAGTGTGAATCCCCTGAATCCCCAATTCCAATGTGAATACCCTCAGTCCCCAATCACAATTTGAACCCTCTCAGTCGCAATCCCAATGTGAATTTCGTCAATCCCCAATCCCAATGTGAATCCCCTGAATCCCCGATCACATTGTGAATCCCCAGCCACAATCGCAAATCCCAATGTGAATCTCCTCAGTCCCCAATCCCAATGTGAATCGCCTCAATCCCCAATACCAATGTGAATCGCCTCAGTCCCCAATCCTAATGTGAATCCCATCAGTCCCCATTCCCAATGTGAATTCCCTCAATCCCCAATCCCAATGTGAATCCCCTAAATCTCCAATCCAAATGTGAATCCCCCTCAGTCCCCAATACCAATGTGAATCTCCTAAGTCCCTGATCCCAATGTGAATCCCCGCAAACCCCAATCCCAATGTGAATCCCCTCAATCCCCAATCACATTGTGAATCCCCAGCCACAATCGCAAATCCCAATGTGAATCCCCACAATCACCAATCCCAATTGGAATCCCCACAGTCCCGATTCTCAATGTGAATCCCCTCAGTCCCAATCCCAATGTGAATCCCCTCAATCCCCGATCCCAATGTGAATCCCCTCAGTCCCCAATCCCAATGTGAATCTCCTCAGTCCCTGATCCCAATGTGAATCACCGCAAACACCAATCCCAATGTGAATCCCCTGAATCGACAATCCCAATGTGAATCCCTTGAATACCCAATCCGAATGTGAATCCGCTCAATCCCCAATCCCAATGTGAATCCTCCGCCTCAATCCCAAATCCCAATGTGAATCGCCTCAATCCCCAATCCCAATGTGAATCCCCTCAGTCCCCAATCACAATGTGAATCGCGTCAATCCCCAATCCCAATGTGAATCCCCTCAGTCCCCAATCCCAATGTGAATCCCCTCAATCCCCAATCCCAATGTGAATCCCCCGCCTCAATCCCCAAACCCAATGTGAATCCCCTCTGTTCTCAATCCCAATGTGAATCACCTCAATCCCCAATCCCAATGTTAAACTCATCAGTCCGCAATCCCAATGTGAATACCCTCAGTCCCCAATCGCAATGTGACCCTTCCCAGTCCCCAATCCCAATGTGAATCCCCTCAGTCCCCAACCCCAATGTGAATCCCCTCAATCCCCGATCCCAATGTGAATCCCCTCAGTCCCCAATCCCAATGTGAATCTCCTCAGTCCCTGATCCCAATGTGAATCACCGCAAACACCAATCCCAATGTGAATCCCCTGAATCGACAATCCCAATGTGAATCCCTTGAATACCCAATCCGAATGTGAATCCGCTCAATCCCCAATCCCAATGTGAATCCTCCGCCTCAATCCCAAATCCCAATGTGAATCGCCTCAATCCCCATTCCCAATGTGAATCCCCTCAGTCCCCAATCCCAATGTGAATCCCCTCTGCCCCCAATCCCAATGTGAATCTCCTCAGTCCCCGATACCAATGTGAATCCCCGCAGTCCCCAATCCCAATGTGAATCCCCTGAATCCACAATCCCAATGTGAATCCCCTGAATCCCCATTCCTAATGTCAATCCCCTCAATCCCCAATCCCAATTTGAATCCCCCGCCTCAATCCCAAATCCCAATGTGAGTCTCCTCAATCCCAAATCCCAATGTGAATCTGCTCAATCGCCAATCCCAATGTGCATCCCCTCAGTCCCCAATCCTAATGTGTATCCCATCAGTCCCCATTCCCAATGATAATCCCCTCAATCCCCAATCCAAATGTGAATCCCCTCAATCCCCAATCCCAAGGTGAATCCCCCTCAGTCGCCAATCTCAATGTGAATCCCCTCAGACCCCAATCCCAATGTGAATCCCCTCAATCCCCAATCCCAATGTGAATCTCCTCAATTCCCATTCCCAATGTGAATCCCCTCAATCCCCAATCCCAATGCGAATCCCCTCAATCCCCATTCCCAAAGTGAATCCCTCTGTCCCCAATCCCAATGTGAATCCCCTCAATCCCCAATCCCAATTGGAATCCCCCAGAGTCCCGATTCTCAATCTGAATCCCCTCAGTCCCAAATCCCAATGTGAATCCCGTCAATCCCCAATCCCAATGTGAATCCCCTCTGTCCCCAATCCCAGTGTGAATCCCCTCAGCACCCAATCCCAATGTGAATCCCCTCAGTCCCCAATCCCAATGTGAATCCCCTCAATCCCCAATCCCAATGTGAAGCCCATCAGTCCGCAATCCCAATGTGAATACCCTCAATCCCCAATCCCAATGTCACCCTTCCCAGTCCCCAATCCCAATGTGAATCCCCTCAGCCCCAATCCCAATGTGAATCCCCTAATCCCCAATCCATGTGAATCCCCTGAATCCCCATTCCCAATGTGAATCCCCTCAGTTCCCAATCCCAATGTGAATCCCCTCAGTCCCCAATCCTAATGTGAATCCCCTCAATCCACAATCCCAATGTGAATCCCCTCAGTCCCCAATCCCAATGTGAATCCCCTCAGTCCCCAATCCCAATATGAATCTCCTCAGTACCCAATCCCAATGTGAATCCCCGCAATCCCCAATCCTAATGTGAATCCCCTGAATCCACAATCCCAATGTGAATCCCCTGAATCCCCAATCTCAATGTGAATCCCCCGCCTCAATCCCAAATCCCCATGTGAATCGCCTCTATCGCAATCCCAATGTGAATCCCCTCAGTCCCCAATCCCAATGTGAATCACCTGAATCCCCAATCCCAATGTGAATCCCCTCAGTCCCCATTCCCAATGTGAATCCCCTCAATCCCCAATCCCAATGTGAATCCCCCGCCTCAAACCCCAGTCCCAATGTGAATCCCCTCAGTCCTCAATCCCAATGTGAATCCCCTAAATCCCCAATCCCAATGTGAAACCCACCAGTCCGCAATCCCAATGTGAATCCCCTCTGCCCCCAATCCCAATGTGAATCTCCTCAGTCCCCGATACCAATGTGAATCCCCGCAGTCCCCAATCCCAATGTGAATCCCCTGAATCCACAATCCCAATGTGAATCCCCTGAATCCCCATTCCTAATGTCAATCCCCTCAATCCCCAATCCCAATTTGAATCCCCCGCCTCAATCCCAAATCCCAATGTGAGTCTCCTCCATCCCAAATCCCAATGTGAATCTGCTCAATCGCCAATCCCAATGTGCATCCCCTCAGTCCCCAATCCTAATGTGTATCCCATCAGTCCCCATTCCCAATGATAATCCCCTCAATCCCCAATCCAAATGTGAATCCCCTCAATCCCCAATCCCAAGGTGAATCCCCCTCAGTCCCCAATCTCAATGTGAATCCCCTCAGACCCCAATCCCAATGTGAATCCCCTCAATCCCCAATCCCAATATGAATCTCCTCAATTCCCATTCCCAATGTGAATCCCCTCAATCCCCAATCCCAATGTGAATCCCCTCAGTCCCCAATCCCAATGTGAATCCCCTCAGTCCCCAAACCCAATGTGAATCCCCTCAATCCCCAATCCCAATGTGAAACCCATCAGCCCCCAATCCCAATGTGAATACCCTCAGTCCCGAATCCCAATGTGACCCGCCCAGTCCCCAATCCTAATGTGAATCCCCTCAGTCCCCAATCCCAATGTGAATCCCCTAATCCCCAATCCATGTGAATCCCCTAAATCCCCATTCCCAATGTGAATACCCGCAGTCCCCAATCCCAATGTGACCCCGCCCAGTCCCCAATCCCAATGTGAATCCCCTCAGTCCCCAATCCCAATGTGAATCCCCCAATCCCCAATCCATGTGAATCCTCTGAATCCACAATCCCAATGTGAGTACCCTCAGTCCCCAATCCCAATGTGAATCCCCTCAATCCACAATCCGTATGTGAATCCCCTGAGTCCCCATTCCCAATGTGAATACCCTCAGTCCCCAATCCCAATGTGACCCCGCCCAGTCCCCAATCCCAATGTGAATCCCCTCAGTCCCCAATCCCAATGTGAACCCCCAATCCCCATTCCATGTGAATCCTCTGAATCCCCATTCCCAATGTGAATCCCCTAAATCCTCAGTCTCAATGTGAATCTCCTCAATCCACAATACCAATGTGAATCCCCTCAGTCCCCAATCCCAATGTGAATCCCCTCAGTACCCAATCCGAATGTGAATCTCCTCAGTCCACGATCCCAATGTGAATCCCCTCAATCCCCAATCCCAATTGGAATCCCCCACAGTCCCGATTCTCAATCTGAATCCGCTCAGTCCCAAATCCCAATGTGAATCCCCTCAATCCCCAATCCCAATGTGAATGCCCTCTGTCCCCAATCCCAATGTGCATCCCCTCAGTACCCAATCCCAATGTGAATCCCCTCAGTCCCCAATCCCAATCTGAAACCCATCAATCCGCAATCCCAATGTGAATACCCTCAATCCCCAATCCCAATGTGACCCTTCCCAGTCCCCAATCCCAATGTGAATCCCCTCAGTCCCCAATCCCAATGTGAATCCCCTAATCCCCAATCTGTGTGAATCCCCTGAATCCCCATTCCCAATGTTAATCCCCTCAGTTCCCAATCCCAATGTGAATCCCCTCATTCCCCAATCCCAATGTGAATCCCCTCAATCCACAATCCCAATGTGAATCCTCTCAGTCCCCAATCCCAATGTGAATCACCTCAGTCACCAATCCCAATGTGAATCTCCTCAGCCCCGATCCCAATGTGAATCCCCGCAATCCCCAATCCTAATGTGAATCCCCTGAAACCACAATCCCAATGTGAATCCCCTGAATCCTCAATCCCAATGTCAATCCCATCAATCCCCAATCCCAATGTGAATCCCCGCCTCAATCCCAAATCCCCATGTGAATCGCCTCTATCCCCAATCCCAATGTGAATCCCCTCAGTCCCCAATCCCAATGTGAATCGCCTCAATCCTCAATCCCAATGTGAATCCCCTCAGTCCCCATTCCCAATGTGAATCCCCCCAATCCCAATGTGAAAGACCCGCCTCAATCCCCATTCCCAATGTGAATCCCCTTAGTCCCCAATCCCAATGTGAATCCCCTCAGTCCCCAACCCCAATGTGAATCCCCTGAATCCCCATTCCCAATGTGAATACCCTCAGTCCCCAATCCCAATGTGACCCCGCCCAGTCCCCAATCCCAATGTGAATCACTCAGTCCCCAATCCCAATGTGAATCCCCCAATCCCCAATCCATGTGAATCCTCTGAATCCCCATTCCCAATGTGAATCCCCTCAATCCCCAATCTCAATGTGAATCTCCTCAATCCACAATCCCAATGTGAATCCCATCAGTCCCCAATCCCAATGTGAATCCCCTCAGTACCCAATCCGAATGTGAATCTCCTCAGTCCCCGATCCCAAAGTGAATCCCCTCAATCCCCAATCCCAATTGGAAGCCCCCACAGTCCCGATTCTCAATCTGAATCCGCTCCGTCCCAAATCCCAATGTGAATCCCCTCAATCACCAATCCCAATGTGAATGCCCTCTGTCCCCAATCCCAATGTGCATCCCCTCAGTACCCAATCCCAATGTGAATCCCCTCAGTCCCCAATCCCAATGTGAATCCCTTCAATCCCCAATCCCAATGTGAAACCCAGCAGTCCGCAATCCCAATGTGAATACCCTCAGTCCCCAATCCCAATGTGACCCTTCCCAGACCCCAATCCCAATGTGAATCCCCTCAGTCCCCAATCCCAATGTGAATCGCCTCAATCCTCAATCCCAATGTGAATCCCCTCAGTCCCCATTCCCAATGTGAATCCCTCCAATCCCAATGTGAATCCCGCGCCTCTATCCCCATTCCCAATGTGAATCCCCTTAGTCCCCAATCCCAATGTGAATCCCCTCAGTCCCCAATCCCAATGTGAATCCCCTCAATCCACAATCCCAATGTGAATCCCCTGAATCCCCATTCCCAATGTGAATACCCTCAGTCCCCAATCCCAATGTGACCCCGCCCAGTCCCCAATCCCAATGCGAATCCCCTCAGTCCCCAATCCCAATGTGAATCCCCAAACCCCAATCCATGTGAATCCTCTGAATCCCCATTCCCAATGTGAATCCCCTCAATCCCCAATCTCAATGTGAATCTCCTCAATCCACAATCCCAATGTGAATCCCATCAGTACCCAATCCGAATGTTAATCTCCTCAGTCCCCGATCCCAATGTGAATCCCCTCAATCCCCAATCCCAATTGGAATCCCCCACAGTCCCGATTCTCAATCTGAATCCGCTCAGTCCCAAATCCCAATGTGAATCCACTCAATCCCCAATCCTAATGTGAAATCCCTCTGTCCCCAATCCCAATGTGAATCCCCTCAGTCCCCAATCCAAATGTGAATCCCCTCAATCCCCAATCCCAATGTGAAACCCATCAGTCCGCAATCCCAATGTGAATACCCTCAGTCCCCAATCCCAATGTGACCCTTCCCAGTCCCCAATCCCAATGTGAATCCCCTCAGTCCCCAATCCCAATGTGAATCCCCTAATCCCCAATTCCAATGTGAATCCCCCGCCTCAATCCCAAATCCCCATGTGAATCGCCTCTATCCCCAATCCCAATGTGAATCCCCTCAGTCCCCAATCCCAATGTGAATCGCCTCAATCCTCAATCCCAATGTGAATCCCCTCAGTCCCCATTCCCAATGTGAATCCCCTCAATCCCCAATCCCAATGTGACTCACCCGCTTCAATCCCCAGTCCCAATGTGAATCCCCTCAGTCCTCAATCCCAATGTGAATCCCCTCAATCCCCAATCCCAATGCGAAACCCATCAGTCCGCAATCCCAATGTGAATACCCTCAGTCCCCAATCCCAATGTGACCCTTCCCAGTCCCCAATCACAATGTGAATCCCCTCAGTCCCCAATGCCAATGTGAATCCCCTCATCCCCAATCCGTGTGAATCCCTTGAATCCCCATTCCCAATGTGAATCCCCTTAGTCCCCAATCCCAATGTGAATCCGCTCAGTCCCCAATCCCAAAGTGAATCACCACAATCCACAATCCCAATGTGAATCCCCTGAATCCCCAATCCCAATGTGAATCCCCTCAATCCCCAATCCCAATGTGAATCCCCCGCCTCAATCCCAAATCCCAATGTGAGTCTCCTCAATCCCCAATCCCAATGTGAATCGCCTCAATCCCCAATCCCAATGCGAATCCACTCAGTCCCCAATCCTAATGTGAATCCCATCAGTCCCCATTCCCAATGATAATCCCCTCAATCCACAATCCCAGTGTGAATCCCCTCAATCCCCTATCCCAAGGTGAATCTCCCTCAATCCCCAATCTCAATATTAATATCCCACAGCCCCCAATCCTCATGTGAATCCCCTCAATCCCCAATCCCATTTTGAATCTCCTCAATCCCCATTCCCAATGTGAATTCCACCGTCCCCAATCCCAATGTGAACCCCCTCAGTCCCCAATCCTCATGTGAATCTCCTCAGTCCCCAACCCCAATGTGAATCCCCTCAATCACCAATCCCAATTGGAATCCCCACAGTCCCGATTCTCAATGTGAATCCCCTCAGTCACCAATCCCAATGTGAATCCCCTCAGTCCCCAATCCCAATGTGAATCCTCTAAATCCCCAATCCCAATCTGAATCCCCTCAGTCCCCAATCCCAATGTGAAACCCATCAGCCCCCAATCCCAATGTGAATACCCTCAGTCCCCAATCCCAATGTGACTCCACCCAGTCCCCAATCCCAATGTGAATCCCCTCAGTCCCCAATCCCAATGTGAATCCCCTAATCCCCAATCCATGTGAATCCCCTGAATCCCCATTCCCAATGTGAATACCCTCAGCCCACAATACCAATGTGAATCTCCTCAGTCCCCGATCCCAATGTGAATCCCCGTAATCCCCAATCCCAATATGAATCCCCTGAAACCACAATCCCAATGTGAATCCCCTGAATCCCCAATCCCAATGTGAATCCCCAATCCCAATGTGAATCCCCCGCCTCAATCCCAAATCCCAATGTGAGTCTCCTCAACCACCAATCCCAATGTGAATCGCCTCAATCCCCAATCCCAATTTGAATCCACTCAGTCCCAAATCCTAATGTGAATACCATCAGTCCCCATTCCCAATGATAATCCCCTCAATCCCCAATCCCAGTGTGAATCCCCTCAATCGCCAATCCCAAGGTGAATCCCCCTCAAACCCCAATCTCAATGTGAATCCCACTCAGCCCCCAATCCCAATGTGAATCCCCTCAATCCCCAATCCCATTATGAAGCTACTCAATCCCCATTCCCAATGTGAATTCCTCCGTCCCCAATCCCAATGTGAATCCCCTCAGTCCCCAATCCTCATGTGAATCTCCTCAGTCCACAATCCTAATGTGAATCCCCACAATCACCAATCCCAATTGGAATTCCCACAGTCCCGATTCTCAATGCGAATCCCCTCAGTCCCAATCCCAATGTGAATCCCCTCAGTCCCCAATCCCAATGTGAATCCCCTCAATCCCCAATCCCAATGTGAAACCCATCAGCCCCCAATCCCAATGTGAATACCCTCAGTCCCCAATCCCAATGTAACACGCCCAGTCCCCAATCCCAATGTGAATCCCCTCAGTCCCCAATCCCAATGTGAATCCCCTAATCCCCAATCCATGTGAATCCCCTAAATCCCCATTCCCAATGTGAATACCCGCAGTCCCCAATCCCAATGTGACCCCGCCCAGTCCCCAATCCCAATTTGAATCTCCTCAGTCCCCAATCCCAATGTGAATCCCCCAATCCCCAATCCATGTGAATCCTCTGAATCCCCATTCCCAATGTGAATCCCCTCAATCCCCAATCTCAATGTTAATCTCCTCAATCCACAATCCCAATGTGAGTCCCCTCAGTCCCCAATCCCAATGTGAATCCCCTCAATCCACAATCCCTATGTGAATCCCTTGAGTCCCCATTCCCAATGTGAATACCCTCAGTCCCCAATCCCAATGTGACCCCGCCCAGTCCCCAATCCCAATGTGAATCCCCTCAGTCCCCAATCCCAATGTGAATCCCCCAATCCCCATTCCATGTGAATCCTCTGAATCCCCATTCCCAATGTGAATCCCCTCAATCCCCAGTCTCAATGTGAATCTCCTCAATCCACAATCCCAATGTGAATCCCCTCAGTCCCCAATCCCAATGTGAATCCCCTCAGTACCCAATCCGAATGTGAATCTCCTCAGTCCACGATCCCAATGTGAATCCCCTCAATCCCCAATCCCAATTGGAATCCCCCACAATCCCGATTCTCAATCTGAATCCGCTCAGTCCCAAATCCCAATTTGAATCCCCTCAATCCCCAATCCAAATGTGAATGCCCTCTGTCCCCAATCCCAATGTGCATCCCCTCAGTACCCAATCCCAATGTGAATCCCCTCAGTCCCCTATCCCAGTGTGAATCCCCTCAATCCCCAATCCCAATGTGAAACCCATCAGTCCGCAATCCCAATGTGAATACCCTCAGTCCCCAATCCCAATGTGACCCTTCCCAGTCCCCAATCCCAATGTGAATCCCCTCAGTCCCCAATCCCAATGTGAATACCCTAATCCCCAATCCGTGTGAATCCCCTGAATCCCCATTCCCAATGTGAATCCCCTCAGTTCCCAATCCCAATGTGAATCCCCTCGTTCCCCAATCCCAATGTGAATCCCCTCAATCCACAATCCCAATGTGAATCCCCTCAGTCCCCAATCCCAATGTGAATCACCTCAGTCCCCAATCCCAAAGTGAATCTCCTCAGTCCCTGACCCCAATGTGAATCCCCGCAATCCCCAATCCTAATGTGAATCCCCTGAAACCACAATCCCAACGTGAATCCCCTGAATCCTCAATCCCAATGTGAATCCCATCAATCCCCAATCCCAATGTAAATCCCCGCCTCAATCCCAAATCCCCATGTGAATCGCCTCTATCCCCAATCCCAATATGAATCCGCTCAGTCCCCAATCCCAATGTGAATCGCCTCAATCCTCAATCCCAATGTGTATCCCCTCAGTCCCCATTCCCAAAGTGAATCCCCCCAATCCCAATGTGAATCACCCGCCTCAATCCCCATTCCCAATGTGAATCCCCTTAGTCCCCAATCCCAATGTGAATCCCCTCAGTCCCCAATCCCAATGTGAATCCCCTGAATCCCCATTCCCAATGTGAATACCCTCAGTCCCCAATCCCAATGTGACCCCGCCCAGTCCCCAATCCCAATGTGAATCACTCAGTCCCCAATCCCAATGTGAATCCCCCAATCCCCAATCCATGTGAATCCTCTGAATCCCCATTCCCAATGTGAATCCCCTCAATCCCCAATCTCAATGTGAATCTCCTCAATCCACAATCCCAATGTGAATCCCCTCAGTCCCCAATCCCAATGTGAATCCCCTCAGTACCCAATCCGAATGTGAATCTCCTCAGTCCCCGATCCGAATGTGAATCCCCTCAATCCCCAATCCCAATTGGAATCCCCCACAGTCCCGATTCTCAATCTGAATCCGCTCAGTCACAAATCCCAATGTGAATCCCCTCAATCACCAATCCCAATGTGAATGCCCTCTGTCCCCAATCCCAATGTGCATCCCCTCAGTACCCAATCCCAATGTGAATCCCCTCAGTCCCCAATCCCAATGTGAATCCCTTCAAACCCCAATCCCAATGTGAAACCCATCAGTCCGCAATCCCAATGTGAATACCCTCAGTCCCCAATCCCAATGTGACCCTTCCCAGTCCCCAATCCCAATGAGAATCCCCTCAGTCCCCAATCCCAATGTGAATCCCCTAATCCCCAATCCATGTGAATACCCTGAATCCCCATTCCCAATGTGAATCTCCTCAGTTCCCAATCCCAATGTGAATCCCCTCAGTCCCCAATCCCAATGTGAATCCCCGCAATCCCCAATCCTAATGTGAATCCCCTGAATCCACAATCCCAATGTGAATCCCCTGAATCCTCAATCCCAATGCGAATCCCGTCAATCCCCAATCCCAATGTGAATCCCCCGCCTCAATCCCAAATCCCCATGTGAATCGCCTCTATCCCCAATCCCAATGTGAATCCCCTCAGTCTCCAATCCCAATGTGAATCGCCTCAATCCTCAATCCCAATGTGAATCCCCTCAGTCCCCATTCCCAATGTGAATCCCCTCAATTCCCAATCCCAATGTGAATCCCCCGCCTCAATCCCCAGTCCCAATGTGAATCCCCTCAGTCCTCAATCCCAATGTGAATCCCCTCAATCCCCAATCCCAATGTGAAACCCATCAGTCCGCAATCCCAATGTGAATACCCTAGTCCCCAATCCCAATGTGACCCTTCCCAGTCCCCAATCACAATGTGAATCCCCTCAGTCCCCAATGCCAATGTGAATCCCCTAATCCCCAATCCCTGTGAATCCCTTGAATCCCCATTCCCAATGTGAAAACCCTTAGTCCCCAATCCCAATGTGAATCCGCTCAGTCCCCAATCCCAATGTGAATCACCACAATCCACAATCCCAATGTGAATCCCCTCAATCCCCAATCCCAATGTGAATCCCCTCAATCCCCAATCCCAATGTGAATCCCCCGCCTCAATACCAAATCCCAATGTGAGTCTCCTCAATCCCCAATCCCAATGTGAATTGCCTCAATCCCCAATCCCATTGTGAATCCACTCAGTCCCCAATCCTATTGTGAATCCCATCAGTCCCCATTCCCTATGATAATCCCCTCAATCCCCAATCCCAGTGTGAATCCCCTCAATCCCCTATCCCAATGTGAATCCCCTCAATCCCCAATCCCATTATGAATCTACTCAATCCCCATTCCCAATGTGAATTCCTCCGTCCCCAATCCCAATGTGAATCCCCTCAGTCCCCAATCCTCATGTGAATCTCCTCAGTCCACAATCCCAATGTGAATCCCCACAAACACCAATCCCCATTGGAATTCCCACAGTCCCGATTCTCAATGCGAATCCCCTCAGTCCCCAATCCCAATGTGAATCCCCCGCCTCAATCCCCATTCCCAATGTGAATCTCCTCAGTCCCCAATCCCAATGTGAATCCCCTCAGTCCCCAATCCCAATGTGAATCCCCCAATCCCCATTCCATGTGAATCCTCTGAATCCCCATTCCCAATGTGAATCCCCTCAATCCCCAGTCTCAATGTGAATCTCCTCAATCCACAATCCCAATGTGAATCCCCTCAGTCCCCAATCCCAATGTGAATCCCCTCAGTACCCAATCCGAATGTGAATCTCCTCAGTCCACGATCCCAATGTGAATCCCCTCAATCCCCAATCCCAATTGGAATCCCCCACAATCCCGATTCTCAATCTGAATCCGCTCAGTCCCAAATCCCAATTTGAATCCCCTCAATCCCCAATCCAAATGTGAATGCCCTCTGTCCCCAATCCCAATGTGCATCCCCTCAGTACCCAATCCCAATGTGAATCCCCTCAGTCCCCTATCCCAGTGTGAATCCCCTCAATCCCCAATCCCAATGTGAAACCCATCAGTCCGCAATCCCAATGTGAATACCCTCAGTCCCCAATCCCAATGTGACCCTTCCCAGTCCCCAATCCCAATGTGAATCCCCTCAGTCCCCAATCCCAATGTGAATACCCTAATCCCCAATCCGTGTGAATCCCCTGAATCCCCATTCCCAATGTGAATCCCCTCAGTTCCCAATCCCAATGTGAATCCCCTCGTTCCCCAATCCCAATGTGAATCCCCTCAATTCACAATCCCAATGTGAATCCCCTCAGTCCCCAATCCCAATGTGAATCACCTCAGTCCCCAATCCCAAAGTGAATCTCCTCAGTCCCTGATTCCAATGTGAATCCCCGCAATCCCCAATCCTAATGTGAATCCCCTGAAACCACAATCCCAACGTGAATCCCCTGAATCCTCAATCCCAATGTGAATCCCATCAATCCCCAATCCCAATGTAAATCCCCGCCTCAATCCCAAATCCCCATGTGAATCGCCTCTATCCCCAATCCCAATATGAATCCGCTCAGTCCCCAATCCCAATGTGAATCGCCTCAATCCTCAATCCCAATGTGAATCCCCTCAGTCCCCATTCCCAAAGTGAATCCCCCCAATCCCAATGTGAATCCCCCGCCTCAATCCCCATTCCCAATGTGAATCCCCTTAGTCCCCAATCCCAATGTGAATCCCCTCAGTCCCCAATCCCAATGTGAATCCCCTGAATCCCCATTCCCAATGTGAATACCCTCAGTCCCCAATCCCAATGTGACCCCGCCCAGTCCCCAATCCCAATGTGAATCACTCAGTCCCCAATCCCAATGTGAATCCCCCAATCCCCAATCCATGTGAATCCTCTGAATCCCCATTCCCAATGTGAATCCCCTCAATCCCCAATCTCAATGTGAATCTCCTCAATCCACAATCCCAATGTGAATCCCCTCAGTCCCCAATCCCAATGTGAATCCCCTCAGTACCCAATCCGAATGTGAATCTCCTCAGTCCCCGATCCGAATGTGAATCCCCTCAATCCCCAATCCCAATTGGAATCCCCCACAGTACCGATTCTCAATCTGAATCCGCTCAGTCACAAATCCCAATGTGAATCCCCTCAATCACCAATCCCAATGTGAATGCCCTCTGTCCCCAATCCCAATGTGCATCCCCTCAGTACCCAATCCCAATGTGAATCCCCTCAGTCCCCAATCCCAATGTGAATCCCTTCAATCCCCAATCCCAATGTGAAACCCATCAGTCCGCAATCCCAATGTGAATACCCTCAGTCCCCAATCCCAATGTGACCCTTCCCAGTCCCCAATCCCAATGAGAATCCCCTCAGTCCCCAATCCCAATGTGAATCCCCTAATCCCCAATCCATGTGAATACCCTGAATCCCCATTCCCAATGTGAATCTCCTCAGTTCCCAATCCCAATGTGAATCCCCTCAGTCCCCAATCCCAATGTGAATCCCCGCAATCCCCAATCCTAATGTGAATCCCCTGAATCCACAATCCCAATGTGAATCCCCTGAATCCTCAATCCCAATGCGAATCCCGTCAATCCCCAATCCCAATGTGAATCCCCCGCCTCAATCCCAAATCCCCATGTGAATCGCCTCTATCCCCAATCCCAATGTGAATCCCCTCAGTCTCCAATCCCAATGTGAATCGCCTCAATCCTCAATCCCAATGTGAATCCCCTCAGTCCCCATTCCCAATGTGAATCCCCTCAATTCCCAATCCCAATGTGAATCCCCCGCCTCAATCCCCAGTCCCAATGTGAATCCCCTCAGTCCTCAATCCCAATGTGAATCCCCTCAATCCCCAATCCCAATGTGAAACCCATCAGTCCGCAATCCCAATGTGAATACCCTAGTCCCCAATCCCAATGTGACCCTTCCCAGTCCCCAATCACAATGTGAATCCCCTCAGTCCCCAATGCCAATGTGAATCCCCTAATCCCCAATCCCTGTGAATCCCTTGAATCCCCATTCCCAATGTGAAAACCCTTAGTCCCCAATCCCAATGTGAATCCGCTCAGTCCCCAATCCCAATGTGAATCACCACAATCCACAATCCCAATGTGAATCCCCTCAATCCCCAATCCCAATGTGAATCCCCTCAATCCCCAATCCCAATGTGAATCCCCCGCCTCAATACCAAATCCCAATGTGAGTCTCCTCAATCCCCAATCCCAATGTGAATTGCCTCAATCCCCAATCCCATTGTGAATCCACTCAGTCCCCAATCCTATTGTGAATCCCATCAGTCCCCATTCCCTATGATAATCCCCTCAATCCCCAATCCCAGTGTGAATCCCCTCAATCCCCTATCCCAATGTGAATCCCCTCAATCCCCAATCCCATTATGAATCTACTCAATCCCCATTCCCAATGTGAATTCCTCCGTCCCCAATCCCAATGTGAATCCCCTCAGTCCCCAATCCTCATGTGAATCTCCTCAGTCCACAATCCCAATGTGAATCCCCACAAACACCAATCCCCATTGGAATTCCCACAGTCCCGATTCTCAATGCGAATCCCCTCAGTCCCCAATCCCAATGTGAATCCCCTGCCTCAATCCCCAATCCCAATGTGAATCTCCTCAGTCCCCAATCCCAATGTGAATCCCCTAATCCCCAATCCATGTGAATCCCCTAAATCCCCATTCCCAATGTGAAACCCGCAGTCCCCAATCCCAATGTGACCCCGCCCCGTCCCCAATCCCAATGTGAATCCCCTCAGTCCCCAATCCCAATGTGAATCCCCCAATCCCCAATCCATGTGAATCCTCTGAATCCCCATTCCCAATGTGACTCCCCTCAATCCCCAATCTCAATGTGAATCTCCTCAATCCACAATCCCAATGTGTATCCCCTCAGTCCCCAATCCCAATGTGAATCCCCTCAATCCACAATCCCAATGTGAATCCCCTGAGTCCCCATTCCCAATGTGAATCCCCTCAGTCCCCAATCCCAATGTGACCCCGCCCAGTCCCCAATCCCAATGTGAATCCCCTCAGTCCCCAATCCCAATGTGAATCCCCCAATCCCCAATCCATGTGAATCCTCTGAATCCCCATTCCCAATATGAATCCCCTCAATCCCCAGTCTCAATGTGAATCTCCTCAATCCACAATCCCAATGTGAATCCCCTCAGTCCCCAATCCCAATGTGAACCCCCTCAATCCCCAATCCCAATTGGAATCCCCCACAGTCCCGATTCTCAATCTGAATACGCTCAGTCCCAAATCCCAATGTGAATCCCCTCAATCCCCAATCCCAATGTGAATGCCCTCTGTCCCCAATCCCAATGTGCATCCCCTCAGTACCCAATCCCAATGTGAATCCCCTCAGTCCCCAATCCCAATGTGAATCCCCTCAAGCCCCAATCCCAATGTGAAACCCATCAGTCCGCAATCGCAATGTGAATACCCTCAGTCCCCAATCCCAATGTGACCCTTCCCAGTCCCCAATCCCAATGTGAATCCCCTCAGTCCCCAATCCCAATGTGAATCCCCTAATCCCCAATCCATGTGAATCCCGTGAATCCCCATTCCTAATGTGAATCCCCTCAGTTCCCAATCCCAATGTGAATCCCCTCAGTCCCCAATCCCAATGTGAATCCCCTCAATCCACAATCCCAATGTGAATCCCCTCAATCCACAATCCCAATGTGAATCCCCTCAGCCCCCAATCCCAATGTGAATCACCTCAGTCCCCAATCCCAATGTGAATCTCCTCAGTCCCCGATCCCAATGTGAATCCCCGCAATCCCCAATCCTAATGTGAATCCCCTGAAACCACAATCCCAATGTGAATCCCCTGAATCCTCAATCCCAATGTGAACCCCATCAATCGCCAATCCCAATGTGAATCCCCGCCTCAATCACAAATCCCCATGTGAATCGACTCTATTCCCAATCCCAATGTGAATCCCCTCAGTCCCCAATCCCAATGTGAATCGCCTCAATCCTCAATCCCAATATTAATCCCCTCAGTCCCCATTCCCAATGTGAATCCCCCCAATCCCAATGTGAATCCCCTGCCTCAATCCCCATTCCCAATGTGAATCCCATTAGTCCCCAATCTCAATGTGAATCCCCTCAATCCACAATCCCAATGTGAATCCCCTGAATCCCCAATCCCAATGTGAATCCCCTCAGTCCCCAATCCCAATGTGAATTCCCTAATTCCCAATCCATGTAAATCCCCTGAATCCCCATTCCCAATGTGAATCTCCTCAGTTCCCAATCCCAATGTGAATCCCCTCAGTCCCCAATCCCAATGTGAATCCCCGCAATCCCCAATCCTAATGTGAATCCCCTGAATCCACAATCCCAATGTGAATCCCCTGAATCCTCAATCCCAATGTGAATCCCCTCAATCCCCAATCCCAATGTGAATCCCCGCAATCCCCAATCCTAATGTGAATCCCCTGAATCCACAATCCCAATGTGAATCCCCTGAATCGTCAATCCCAATGTGAATCCCCTCAATCCCCAATCCCAATGTGAATCCCCACCTCAATCCAAAATCCCCATGTGAATCGCCTCTATCCCCAATCCCAATGTGAATCCCCTCAGTCCCCAATCCCAATGTGAATCGCCTCAATCCTCAATCCCAATGTGAACCCCCTCAGTCCCCAATCCCAATGTGAATCCCCTCAATCCCCAATCCCAATGTGAATCCCCTCAGTCACCAATCCCAATGTGAATCCCCTCAATCACCAATCCCAATTGGAATCCCCACAGTCCCGATTCTCAATGTGAATCCCCTCAGTCCCAATCCCAATGTGAATCCCCTCACTCCCCAATCCCAATGTGAAACCCATCAGCCCCCAATCCCAATGTGAAAACCCTCAGTCCCCAATCCCAATGTGACTCCGCCCAGTCCCAAATCCCAATGTGAATCCCCCGCCTCAATCCCAAATCCCAATGTGAGTCTCCTCAATCACCAATCCCAATGTGAATTGCCTCAATCCCCAATCCCAATTTGAATCCACTCAGTCCCCAATCCTAATGTGAATCCCATCAGTCCCCATTCCCAATGATAATCCCCTCAATCCCCAATCCCAGTGTGAATCCCCTCAATCGCCAATCCCAAGGTGAATCCCCCTCAAACCCCAATCTCAATGTGAATCGCACTCAGCCCCCAATCCCAATGTGAATCCCCTCAATCCCCAATCCCATTATGAAGCTACTCAATCCCCATTCCCAATGTGAATTCCTCCGTCCCCAATCCCAATGTGAATCCCCTCCGTCCCCAATCCTCATGTGAATCTCCTCAGTCCACAATCCCAATGTGAATCCCCACAATCACCAATCCCAATTGGAATACCCACAGTCCCGATTCTCAATGCGAATCCACTCAGTCCCAATCCCAATGTGAATCCCCTCAATCCCCAATCCCAATGTGAATCCCCTCAGTCCCCAATCCCAATGTGAATCCCCTCAGTCCCCAATCCCAATGTGAATCCCCTCAATCCCCAATCCCAATGTGAAACCCATCAGCCCCCAATCCCAATGTGAATACCCTCAGTCCCCAATCCCAATGTGACCCGCCCAGTCCCCAATCCCAATGTGAATCCCCTCAGTCCCCAATCCCAATGTGAATCCCCTAATCCCCAATCCATGTGAATCCCCTAAATCCCCATTCCCAATGTGAATACCCGCAGTCCCCAATCCCAATGTGACCCCGCCCAGTCCCCAATCCCAATGTGAATCCCCTCAGTCCCCAATCCCAATGTGAATCCCCCAATCCCCAATCCATGTGAATCCTCTGAATCCACATTCCCAATGTGAATCCCCTCAATCCCCAATCTCAATGTTAATCTCCTCAATCCAAAATCCCAATGTGAGTCCCCTCAGTCCCCAATCCCAATGTGAATCCCCTCAATCTACAATCCCTATATGAATCCCCTGAGTCCACATTCCCAATGTGAATACCCTCAGTCCCCAATCCCAATGTGACCCCGCCCAGTCCCCAATCCCAATGTGAATCACCTCAGTGCCCAATCCCAATGTGAATCCCCCAATCCCCATTCCATGTGAATCCTCTGAATCCCCATTCCCAATGTGAATCCCCTCAATCCCCAGTCTCAATGTGAATCTCCTCAATCCACAATCCCAATGTGAATCCCCTCAGTCCCCAATCCCAATGTCAATCCCCTCAGTACCCAATCCGAATGTGAATCTCCTCAGTCCACGATCCCAATGTGAATCCCCTCAATCCCCAATCCCAATTGGAATCCCCCACAGTCCCGATTCTCAATCTGAATCCGCTCAGTCCCAAATCCCAATGTGAATCCCCTCAATCCCCAATCCAAATGTAAATGCCCTCTGTCCCCAATCCCAATGTGCATCCCCTCAGTACCCAATCCCAATGTGAATCCCCTCAGTCCCCAATCCCGGTGTGAATCCCCTCAATCCCCAATCCCAATGTGAAACCCATCAGTCCGCAATCCCAATGTGACCCTTCCCATTCCCCAATCCCAATGTGAATCCCCTCAGTCCCCAATCCCAATGTGAATCCCCTAATCCCCAATCCGTGTGAATCCCCTGAATCCCCATTCCCAATGTGAATCCCCTCAGTTCCCAATCCCAATGTGAATCCCCTCAATCCACAATCCCAATGTGAATCCCCTCAGTCCCCAATCCCAATGTGAATCACCTCAGTTCCCAATCCCAAAGTGAATCTCCTCAGTCCCCGATCCCAATGTGAATCCCCGCAATCCCCAATCCTAATGTGAATCCCCTGAAACCACAATCCCAATGTGAATCCCCTGAATCCTCAATCCCAATGTGAATCCCATCAATCCCCAATCCCAACGTAAATCCCCGCCTCAATCCCAAATCACCATGTGAATCGCCTCTATCCCCAATCCCAATGTGAATCCCCTCAGTCCCCAATCCCAATGTGAATAGCCTCAATCCTCAATCCCAATGTGAATCCCCTCAGTCCCCATTCCCAAAGTGAATCCCCCCAATTCCAATGTGAATCCCCCGCCTCAATCCCCATTCCCAATGTGAATCCCCTTAGTCCCCAATCCCAATGTGAATCCCCTCAGTCCCCAATCCCAATGTGAATCCCCTGAATCCCCATTCCCAATAAAGAACAAAGAACAAAGAACAAAGAAATGTACAGCACAGGAACAGGCCCTTCGGCCCTCCAAGCCCGTGCCGACCATACTGCCCGACTAAACTACAATCTTCTACACTTCCTGGGTCCGTATCCTTCTATTCCCATCCTATTCATATATTTGTCAAGATGCCCCTTAAATGTCCCTATCGTCCCTGCCTCCACTACCACCTCCGGTAGTGAGTTCCAGGCACCCACTACCCTCTGTGTAAAAAACTTGCCTCGTACATCTACTCTAAACTTTGCCCCTCTCACCTTAAACCTATGCCCCCTAGTAATTGACCCCTCTACCCTGGGGAAAAGCCTCTGACTATCCACTCTGTCTATGCCCCTCATAATTTTGTATACCTCTATCAGGTCGCCCCTCAACCTCCTTCGTTCCAGTGAGAACAAACCGAGTTTATTCAATCGCTCCTCATAGCTTATGCCCTCCATACCAGGCAACATTCTGGTAAATCTCTTCTGCACCCTCTCTAAAGCCTCCACATCCTTCTGGTAGTGTGGCGACCAGAATTGAACACTATACTCCAAGTGTGGCCTAACTAAGGTTCTATACAGCTGCAACATGACTTGCCAATTCTTATACTCAATGCCCCGGCCAATGAAGGCAAGCATGCCGTATGCCTTCTTGACTACCTTCTCCACCTGTGTAGCCCCTTTCAGTGATCTGTGGACCTGTACTCCTAGATCTCTTTGACTTTCAATACTCTTGAGGGTTCTACCATTCACTGTATATTCCCTACCTGCATTAGCCCTTCCAAAATGCATTACCTCACATTTGTCCAGGTTAAACTCCATCTGCCATCTCTCCGCCCAAGTCTCCAGACAATCTAAATCCTGCTGTATCCTCAGACAGTCCTCATCGCTATCCGCAATTCCACCAACCTTTGTGTCGTCTGCAAACTTACTAATCAGACCAGTTACATTTTCCTCCAAATCATTTATATATACTACAAAGAGCAAAGGTCCCAGCACTGATCCCTGTGGAACACCACTGGTCACAGCCCTCCAATTAGAAAAGCATCCCTCCATTGCTACCCTCTGCCTTCTATGGCCTAGCCAGTTCTGTATCCACCTTGCCAGTTCACCCCTGATCCCGTGTGACTTCACCTTTTGTACTAGTCTACCATGAGGGACCTTGTCAAAGGCCTTACTGAAGTCCATATAGACAACATCTACTGCCCTACCTGCATCAATCATCTTAGTGACCTCCTCGAAAAACTCTATCAAGTTAGTGAGACACGACCTCCCCTTCACAAAACCGTGCTGCCTCTCACTAATACGTCCATTTGCTTCCAAATGGGAGTAGATCCTGTCTCGAAGAATTCTCTCCAGTAATTTCCCTACCACTGAAGTAAGGCTCACCGGCCTGTAGTTCCCGGGATTATCCCTGCCACCCTTCTTAAACAGAGGAACAACATTGGCTATTCTCCAGTCCTCCGGGACATCCCCTGAAGACAGCGAGGATCCAAAGATTTCTGTCAAGGCCTCAGCAATTTCCTCTCCAGCCTCCTTCAGTATTCTGGGGTAGATCCCATCCGGCCCTGGGGACTTATCTACCTTAATATTTTTTAAGACACCCAACACCTCGTCTTTTTGGATCACAATGTGACCCAGGCTATCTACACCCCCTTCTCCAGACTCAACATCTACCAATTCCTTCTCTTTGGTGAATACTGATGCAAAGTATTCATTTAGTACCTCGCCCATTTCCTCTGGCTCCACACATAGATTCCCTTGCCTATCCTTCAGTGGGCCAACCCTTTCCCTGGCTACCCTCTTACTTTTTATGTAAGTGTAAAAAGCCTTGGGATTTTCCTTAACCCTATTTGCCAATGCCTTTTCATGACCCCTTCTAGCCCTCCTGACTCCTTGCTTAAGTTCCTTCCTACTTTCCTTATATGCCACACAGGCTTCGTCTGTTCCCAGCCTTTTAGCCCTGACAAATGCCTCCTTTTTCTTTTTGACGAGGCCTACAATATCACTCGTCATCCAAGGTTCCCGAAAATTGCCGTATTTATCTTTCTTCCTCACAGGAACATGCCTGTCCTGTATTCCTTTCAACTGACACTTGAAAGCCTCCCACATGTCAGATGTTGATTTGCCCTCAAACATCCGCCCCCAATCTATGTTCTTCAGTTCCCGCCTAATATTGTTATAATTAGCCTTCCCCCAATTTAGCACATTCATCCTCGGACCACTCTTATCCTTGTCCACCAGTACTTTAAAACTTACTGAATTGTGGTCACTGTTACCGAAATGCTCCCCTACTGAAACATCTACCACCTGGCCGGGCTCATTCCCCAATACCAGGTCCAGTACCGCCCCTTCCCTAGTTGGACTGTTTACATATTGTTTTAAGAAGCCCTCCTGGATGCTCCTTACAAACTCAAACAACAAAGAACAAAGAACAAAGAAATGTACAGCACAGGAACAGGCCCTTCGGCCCTCCAAGCCCGTGCCGACCATACTGCCCGACTAAGCTACAATCTTCTACACTTCCTGGGTCCGTATCCTTCTATTCCCATCCTATTCATATATTTGTCAAGATGCCCCTTAAATGTCCCTATCGTCCCTGCCTCCACTACCTCCTCCGGTAGTGAGTTCCAGGCACCCACTACCCTCTGCGTAAAAAACTTGCCTCGTACATCTACTCTAAACTTTGCCCCTCTCACCTTAAACCTATGCCCCCTAGTAATTGACCCCTCTACCCTGGGGAAAAGCCTCTGACTATCCACTCTGTCTATGCCCCTCATAATTTTGTATACCTCTATCAGGTCGCCCCTCAACCTCCTTCGTTCCAGTGAGAACAAACCGAGTTTATTCAATCGCTCCTCATAGCTTATGCCCTCCATACCAGGCAACATTCTGGTAAATCTCTTCTGCACCCTCTCTAAAGCCTCCACATCCTTCTGGTAGTGTGGCGACCAGAATTGAACACTATACTCCAAGTGTGGCCTAACTAAGGTTCTATACAGCTGCAACATGACTTGCCAATTCTTATACTCAATGCCCCGGCCAATGAAGGCAAGCATGCCGTATGCCTTCTTGACTACCTTCTCCACCTGTGTAGCCCCTTTCAGTGATCTGTGGACCTGTACTCCTAGATGTCTTTGACTTTCAATACTCTTGAGGGTTCTACCATTCACTGTATATTCCCTACCTGCATTAGCCCTTCCAAAATGCATTACCTCACATTTGTCCAGGTTAAACTCCATCTGCCATCTCTCCGCCCAAGTCTCCAGACAATCTAAATCCTGCTGTATCCTCAGACAGTCCTCATCGCTATCCGCAATTCCACCAACCTTTGTGTCGTCTGCAAACTTACTAATCAGACAACAACATTGGCCCCGTCTAAGCCCCTGGCACTAAGTGAGTCCCAGTCAATATTGGGGAAGTTGAAGTCTCCCATCACCACAACCCTGTTGTTTTTACTCTTTTCCAAAATCTGTCTACCTATCTGCTCCTCTATCTCCCGCTGGCTGTTGGGAGGCCTGTAGTATACCCCCAACATTGTGACTGCACCCTTCTTATTCCTGATCTCTACCCATATAGCCTCACTGCCCTCTGAGGTGTCCTCTCGCTGTATAGCTGTGATACTCTCCTGAACAAGTAGCGCAACTCCGCCTCCCCTTTTACATCCCCCTCTATCCCGCCTGAAACATCTAAATCCTGGAACGTTTAGCTGCCAATCCTGCCCTTCCCTCAACCAGGTCTCTGTAATGGCAACAACATCATAGTTCCAAGTAGTAATCCAAAAAAATTGTTCGGCTTGGATGGTTATATCAGCAGCGACCAAGTCGATACTTAAGTAGGTTTTCGCAATGCGTGGGTCTCTTTATACAGCTGTTTAGAATAATATAATCTTTATTGTCACAAGTAAGCTTACATTAACATTGCAATGAAGTTATGATGAATCCCCTCAGTCCCCAATCCCAATGTGAATCACTCAGTCCCCAATCCCAATGTGAATACCCTCAGTCCCCAATCCCAATGTGAATCACTCAGTCCCCAATCCCAATGTGAATCCCCCAATCCCCAATCCATGTGAATCCTCTGAATCCCCATTCCCAATGTGAATCCCCTCAATCCCCAATCTCAATGTGAATCTCCTCAATCCACAATCCCAATGTGAATCCCCTCATTCCCCAATCCCAATGTGAATCCCCTCAGTACCCAATCCGAATGTGAATCTCCTCAGTCCCCGATCCCAATGTGAATCCCCTCAATCCCCAATCCCAATTGGAATCCCCCACAGTCCCGATTCTCAATCTGAATCCGCTCAGTCCCAAATCCCACTGTGAATCCCCTCAATCACCAATCCCAATGTGAATGCCCTCTGTCCCCAATCCCAATGTGCATCCCCTCAGTACCCAATCCCAATGTGAATACCCTCAGTCCCCAATCTCAATGTGAATCCCTTCAATCCCCAATCCCAATGTGAAACCCATCAGTCCGCAATCCTAATGTGAATACCCTCAGTCCCCAATCCCAATGTGACCCTTCCCAGTCCCCAATCCCAATGTGAATCCCCTCAGTCCCCAATCGCAATGTGAATCCCCTAATCCCCAATCCATGTGAATACCCTGAATCCCCATTCCCAATGTGAATCTCCTCAGTCCCCAATCCCAATGTGAATCCCCGCAATCCCCAATCCTAATGTGAATACCCTGAATCCACAATCCCAATGTGAATCCCCTGAATCCTCAATCCCAATGTGAATCCCCTCAATCCTCAATCCCAATGTGAATCCACGCCTCAATCCCAAATCCCCATGTGAATCGCCTCTATCCCCAATCCCAATGTGAACCCCCTCAGTCCCCAATCCCAATGTGAATCCCCGCCTCAATCACAAATCCCCATGTGAATCGACTCTATTCCCAATCCCAATGTGAATCCCCTCAGTCCCCAATCCCAATGTGAATCGCCTCAATCCTCAATCCCAATATTAATCCCCTCAGTTCCCATTCCCAATGTGAATCCCCCCAATCCCAATGTGAATCCCCTGCCTCAATCCCCATTCCCAATGTGAATCCCATTAGTCCCCAATCTCAATGTGAATCCCCTCAATCCACAATCCCAATGTGAATCCCCTGAATCCCCAATCCCAATGTGAATCCCCTCAGTCCCCAATCCCAATGTGAATTCCCTAATTCCCAATCCATGTAAATCCCCTGAATCCCCATTCCCAATGTGAATCTCCTCAGTTCCCAATCCCAATGTGAATCCCCTCAGTCCCCAATCCCAATGTGAATCCCCGCAATCCCCAATCCTAATGTGAATCCCATGAATCCACAATCCCAATGTGAATCCCCTGAATCCTCAATCCCAATGAGAATCCCCTCAATCCCCAATCCCAATGTGAATCCCCGCAATCCCCAATCCTAATGTGAATCCCCTGAATCCACAATCCCAATGTGAATCCCCTGAATCCTCAATCCCAATGTGAATCCCCTCAATCCCCAATCCCAATGTGAATCCCCGCCTCAATCCAAAATCCCCATGTGAATCGCCTCTATCCCCAATCCCAATGTGAATCCCCTCAGTCCCCAATCCCAATGTGAATCGCCTCAATCCTCAATCCCAATGTGAACCCCCTCAGTCCCCAATCCTCATGTGAATCTCCTCAGTCCCCAATCCCAATTTGAATCCCCTCAATCACCAATCCCAATTAGAATCCCCACAGTCCCGATTCTCAATGTGAATCCCCACAGTCCCGATTCTCAATGTGAATCCCCTCAGTCACCAATCCCAATGTGAATCCCCTCAGTCCCCAATCCCAATGTGAATCCCCTCACTCCCCAATCCCAATGTGAAACCCATCAGCCCCCAATCCCAATGTGAATACCCTCAGTCCCCAATCCCAATGTGACTCCGCCCAGTCCCCAATCCCAATGTGAATCCCCTCAGCCCCCAATCCCAATGTGAATTCCCTAATCCCCAATCCATGTGAATCCCCTGAATCCCCATTCCCATTGTGAATACCCTCAGTCCCCAATACCAATGTGAATCTCCTCAGTCCCCGATCCCAATGTGAATCCCCGTAATCCCCAATCCCAATATGAATCCCCTGAAACCACAATCCCAAAGTGATTCCCCTGAATCCCCAATCCCAATGTGAATCCCCTCAATCCCCAATCCCAATGTGAATCCCCCGCCTCAATCCCAAATCCCAATGTGAGTCTCCTCAATCACCAATCCCAATGTGAATTGCCTCAATCCCCAATCCCAATTTGAATCCACTCAGTCCCCAATCCTAATGTGAATCTCATCAGTCCCCATTCCCAATGATAATCCCCTCAATCCCCAATCCCAGTGTGAATCCCCTCAATCGCCAATCCCAAGGTGAATCCCCCTCAAACCCCAATCTCAATGTGAATCCCACTCAGCCCCCAATCCCAATGTGAATCCCCTCAATCCCCAATCCCATTATGAAGCTACTCAATCCCCATTCCCAATGTGAATTCCTCCGTCCCCAATCCCAATGTGAATCCCCTCCGTCCCCAATCCTCATGTGAATCTCCTCAGTCCACAATCCCAATGTGAATCCCCACAATCACCAATCCCAATTGGAATACCCACAGTCCCGATTCTCAATGCGAATCCACTCAGTCCCAATCCCAATGTGAATCCCCTCAATCCCCAATCCCAATGTGAATCCCCTCAGTCCCCAATCCCAATGTGAATCCCCTCAGTCCCCAATCCCAATGTGAATCCCCTCAATCCCCAATCCCAATGTGAAACCCATCAGCCCCCAATCCCAATGTGAATACCCTCAGTCCCCAATCCCAATGTGACCCGCCCAGTCCCCAATCCCAATGTGAATCCCCTCAGTCCCCAATCCCAATGTGAATCCCCTAATCCCCAATCCATGTGAATCCCCTAAATCCCCATTCCCAATGTGAATACCCGCAGTCCCCAATCGCAATGTGACCCCGCCCAGTCCCCAATCCCAATGTGAATCCCCTCAGTCCCCAATCCCAATGTGAATCCCCCAATCCCCAATCCATGTGAATCCTCTGAATCCACATTCCCAATGTGAATCCCCTCAATCCCCAATCTCAATGTTAATCTCCTCAATCCACAATCCCAATGTGAGTCCCCTCAGTCCCCAATCCCAATGTGAATCCCCTCAATCCACAATCCCTATATGAATCCCCTGAGTCCACATTCCCAATGTGAATACCCTCAGTCCCCAATCCCAATGTGACCCCGCCCAGTCCCCAATCCCAATGTGAATCACCTCAGTGCCCAATCCCAATGTGAATCCCCCAATCCCCATTCCATGTGAATCCTCTGAATCCCCATTCCCAATGTGAATCCCCTCAATCCCCAGTCTCAATGTGAATCTCCTCAATCCACAATCCCAATGTGAATCCCCTCAGTCCCCAATCCCAATGTCAATCCCCTCAGTACCCAATCCGAATGTGAATCTCCTCAGTCCACGATCCCAATGTGAATCCCCTCAATCCCCAATCCCAATTGGAATCCCCCACAGTCCCGATTCTCAATCTGAATCCGCTCAGTCCCAAATCCCAATGTGAATCCCCTCAATCCCCAATCCAAATGTGAATGCCCTCTGTCCCCAATCCCAATGTGCATCCCCTCAGTACCCAATCCCAATGTGAATCCCCTCAGTCCCCAATCCCAGTGTGAATCCCCTCAATCCCCAATCCCAATGTGAAACCCATCAGTCCGCAATCCCAATGTGAATACCCTCAGTCCCCAATCCCAATGTGACCCTTCCCAGTCCCCAATCCCAATGTGAATCCCCTCAGTCCCCAATCCCAATGTGAATCCCCTAATCCCCAATCCGTGTGAATCCCCTGAATCCCCATTCCCAATGTGAATCCCCTCAGTTCCCAATCCCAATGTGAATCCCCTCAATCCACAATCCCAATGTGAATCCCCGCAATCCCCAATCCTAATGTGAATCCCCTGAAACCACAATCCCAATGTGAATCCCCTGAATCCTCAATCCCAATGTGAATCCCATCAATCCCCAATCCCAACGTAAATCCCCGCCTCAATCCCAAATCACCATGTGAATCGCCTCTATCCCCAATCCCAATGTGAATCCCCTCAGTCCCCAATCCCAATGTGAATAGCCTCAATCCTCAATCCCAATGTGAATCCCCTCAGTCCCCATTCCCAAAGTGAATCCCCCCAATCCCAATGTGAATCCCCCGCCTCAATCCCCATTCCCAATGTGAATCCCCTTAGTCCCCAATCCCAATGTGAATCCCCTCAGTCCCCAATCCCAATGTGAATCCCCTGAATCCCCATTCCCAATGTGAATACCCTCAGTCCCCAATCTCAATGTGAATCCCCCAATCCCCATTCCATGTGAATCCTCTGAATCCCCATTCCCAATGTGAATCCCCTCAATCCCCAGTCTCAATGTGAATCTCCTCAATCCACAATCCCAATGTGAATCCCCTCAGTCCCCAATCCCAATGTCAATCCCCTCAGTACCCAATCCGAATGTGAATCTCCTCAGTCCACGATCCCAATGTGAATCCCCTCAATCCCCAATCCCAATTGGAATCCCCCACAGTCCCGATTCTCAATCTGAATCCGCTCAGTCCCAAATCCCAATGTGAATCCCCTCAATCCCCAATCCAAATGTGAATGCCCTCTGTCCCCAATCCCAATGTGCATCCCCTCAGTACCCAATCCCAATGTGAATCCCCTCAGTCCCCAATCCCAGTGTGAATCCCCTCAATCCCCAATCCCAATGTGAAACCCATCAGTCCGCAATCCCAATGTGAATACCCTCAGTCCCCAATCCCAATGTGACCCTTCCCAGTCCCCAATCCCAATGTGAATCCCCTCAGTCCCCAATCCCAATGTGAATCCCCTAATCCCCAATCCGTGTGAATCCCCTGAATCCCCATTCCCAATGTGAATCCCCTCAGTTCCCAATCCCAATGTGAATCCCCTCAATCCACAATCCCAATGTGAATCCCCGCAATCCCCAATCCTAATGTGAATCCCCTGAAACCACAATCCCAATGTGAATCCCCTGAATCCTCAATCCCAATGTGAATCCCATCAATCCCCAATCCCAACGTAAATCCCCGCCTCAATCCCAAATCACCATGTGAATCGCCTCTATCCCCAATCCCAATGTGAATCCCCTCAGTCCCCAATCCCAATGTGAATAGCCTCAATCCTCAATCCCAATGTGAATCCCCTCAGTCCCCATTCCCAAAGTGAATCCCCCCAATCCCAATGTGAATCCCCCGCCTCAATCCCCATTCCCAATGTGAATCCCCTTAGTCCCCAATCCCAATGTGAATCCCCTCAGTCCCCAATCCCAATGTGAATCCCCTGAATCCCCATTCCCAATGTGAATACCCTCAGTCCCCAATCTCAATGTGACCCCGCCCAGTCCCCAATCCCAATGTGAATCACTCAGTCCCCAATCCCAATGTGAATCCCCCAATCCCCAATCCATGTGAATCCTCTGAATCCCCATTCCCAATGTGAATCCACTCAATCCCCAATCTCAATGTGAATCTCCTCAATCCCCAATCCCAATGTGAATCCCCTCAGTACCCAATCCGAATGTGAATCTCCTCAGTCCCCGATCCCAATGTGAATCCCCTCAATCCCCAATCCCAATTGGAATCCCCCACAGTCCCGATTCTCAATCTGAATCCGCTCAGTCCCAAATCCCACTGTGAATCCCCTCAATCACCAATCCCAATGTGAATGCCCTCTGTCCCCAATCCCAATGTGCATCCCCTCAGTACCCAATCCCAATGTGAATCCCCTCAGTCCCCAATCTCAATGTGAATCCCTTCAATCCCCAATCCCAATGTGAAACCCATCAGTCCGCAATCCCAATGTGAATACCCTCAGTCCCCAATCCCAATGTGACCCTTCCCAGTCCCCAATCCCAATGTGAATCCCCTCAGTCCCCAATCGCAATGTGAATCCCCTAATCCCCAATCCATGTGAATACCCTGAATCCCCATTCCCAATGTGAATCTCCTCAGTTCCCAATCCCAATGTGAATCCACTCAGTCCCCAATCCCAATGTGAATCCCCGCAATCCCCAATCCTAATGTGAATACCCTGAATCCACAATCCCAATGTGAATCCCCTGAATCCTCAATCCCAATGTGAATCCCCTCAATCCTCAATCCCAATGTGAATCCACGCCTCAATCCCAAATCCCCATGTGAATCGCCTCTATCCCCAATCCCAATGTGAACCCCCTCAGTCCCCAATCCCAATGTGAATCGCCTCAATCCTCAATCCCAATGTGAATCCCCTCAGTCCCCATTCCCAATGTGAATCCCCTCAATCCCGAATCCCAATGTGAATCCCCCGCCTCAATCCCCAGTCCCAATGTGAATCCCCTCAGTCCTCAATCCCAATGTGATTCCCCTCAATCCCCAATCCCAATGTGAAACCCATCAGTCCGCAATCCCAATGTGAATACCCTCAGTCCCCAATCCCAATGTGACCCTTCCCAGTCCCCAATCACAATGTGAATCCCCTCAGTCCCCAATGCCAATGTGAATTCCCTAATCCCCAATCCCTGTGAATCCCTTGAATCCCCATTCCCAATGTGAACCCCCTTAGTACCCAATCCCAATGTGAATCCGCTCAGTCCCCAATCCCAATGTGAATCACCACAATCCACAATCCCAATGTGAATCCCCTGAATCCCCAATCCCAATGTGAATCCCCTCAATCCCCAATCCCAATGTGAATCCCCCGCCTCAATACCAAATCCCAATGTGAGTCTCCTCAATCCCCAATCCCAATGTGAATCGCCTCAATCCCCAATCCCAATGTGAATCCACTCAGTCCCCTATCCTAATGTGAATCCCTTCAGTCCCCATTCCCAATGATAATCCCCTCAATCCCCAATCCCAGCGTGAATCCCCTCATTCCCCTATCCCAAGGTGAATCTCCCTCAATCCCCAATCTCAATATTAATATCCCACAGCCCCCAATCCCAATGTGAATCCCCTCAATCCCCAATCCCATTTTTATTCTCCTCAATCCCCATTCCCAATGTGAATTCCACCGTCCCCAATCCCAATGTGAATCCCCTCAGTCCCCAATCCTCATGTGAATCTCCTCAGTCCCCAATCCCAATGTGAATCCCCTCAGTCCCCAATCCCAATGTGAATCCCCTCAATCACCAATCCCAATTGGAATCCCCACAGTCCCGATTCTCAATGTGAATCCCCTCAGTCCCAATCCCAATGTGAATCCCCTCAGTCCCCAATCCCAATGTGAATCCCGTCAGTCCACAATCCCAATGTGAATCCTCTAAGTCCCCAATCCCAATGTGAATACCCTCAGTCCCCATTCCCAATGTGAAACCCATCAGCCCCCAATCCCAATGTGAATACCCTCAGTCCCCAATCCCAATGTGACTCCGCCCAGTCCCCAATCCCAATGTGAATCCCCTCAATCCCCAATCCCAATGTGAATCCCCTAATCCCCAATCCATGTGAATCCCCTGAATCCCCATTCCCAATGTGAATACCCTCAGTCCCCAATACCAATGTGAATCTCCTCAGTCCCCGATCCCAATGTGAATCCCCGTAATCCCCAATCCCAATATGAATCCCCTGAAACAACAATCCCAATGTGAATCCCCTGAATCCCCAATCCCAATGTGAATCCCCTCAATTCCCAATCCCAATGTGAATCCCCCGCATCAATCCCAAATCCCAATGTGAGTCTCCTCAATCACCAATCCCAATGTGAATCGCCTCAATCCCCAATCCCAATGTGAATCCACTCACTCCCCAATCCTAATATGAATCCCATCAGTCCCCATTCCCAATGATAATCCCCTCAATGCCCAATCCCAGTGTGAATCCCCTCAATGGCCAATCCCAAGGTGAATCCCCCTCACTCCCGAATCGCAATGTGAATCCCACTCAGCCCCCAATCCCAATGTGAATCCGCTCAATCCCCAATCCCATTATGAATCTACTCAATCCCCATTCCCAATGTGAATTCCTCCCTCCCCAATCCCAATGTGAATCCCCTCAGTCCCCAATCCTCATGTGAATCTCCTCAGCCCACAATCCCAATGTGAATCGCCTCAGTCCCCAATCCCAATGTGAATCCCCTAATCCCCAATCCATGTAAATCCCCTGAATCCCCATTCCCAATGTGAATCTCCTCAGTTCCCAATCCCAATGTGAATCCCCTCAGTCACCAATCCCAATGTGAATCCCCGCAATCCCCAATCCTAATGTGAATCCCCTGAATCCACAATCCCAATGTGAATCCCCTGAATCCTCAATCCCAATGTGAATCCCCTCAATCCCCAATCCCAATGTGAATCCCCGCCTCAATCCCAAATCCCCATGTGAATCGCCTCTATCCCCAATCCCAATGTGAATCCCCTCAGTCCCCAATCCCAATGTGAATCGCCTCAATCCTCAATCCCAATGTGAATCCCCTCAGTCCCCATTCCCAATGTGAATCACCTCAATCCCCAATCCCAATGTGAATCCCCCCGCCTCAATCCCCAGTCCCAATGTGAATCCCCTCAGTCCTCAATCCCAATGTGAATCCCCTCAATCCCCAATCCCAATGTGAAACCCATCAGTCCGCAATCCCAATGTGAATACCCTCAGTCCCCAATCCCATTGTGACCCTTCCCAGTCTCCAATCACAATGTGAATCCCCTCAGTCCCCAATGCCAATGTGAATTCCCTAATCCCCAATCCCTGTGAATCCCTTGAATCCCCATTCCCAATGTGAACCCCCTTAGTCCCCAATCCCAATGTGAATCCGCTCAGTCCCCAATCCCAATGTGAATCACCACAATCCACAATCCCAATGTGAATCCCCTGAATCCCCAATCCCAATGTGAATCCCCCCAATCCCCAATCCCAATGTGAATCCCCCGCCTCAATACCAAATCCCAATGTGAGTCTCCTCAATCCCCAATCCCAATGTGAATCAACTCAATCCCCAATCCCAATGTGAATCCACTCAGTCCCCAATCCTAATGTGAATCCCATCAGTCCCCATTCCCAATGATAATCCCCTCAATCCCCAATCCCAGTGTGAATCCCCTCAATCCCCTATCCCAAGGTGAATCTCCCTCAATCCCCAATCTCAATATTAATATCCCACAGCCCCCAATCCCAATGTGAATCCCCTCAATCCCCAATTCCATTTTGAATCTCCTCAATCCCAATTCCCAATGTGAATTCCACCGTCCCCAATCCCAATGTGAATCCCCTCAGTCCCCAATCCTCATGTGAATCTCCTCAGTCCCCAATCCCAATGTGAATTCCCTCAATCACCAATCCCAATTGGTATCCCCACAGCCCCGATTCTCAATGTGAATCCCCTCAGTCCCAATCCCAATGTGAATCCCCTCAGTCCCCAATCCCAATGTGAATCCCCTCAGTCCCCAATCCCAATGTGAATCCTCTAAGTCCCCAATCCCAATGTGAATCCCCTCAGTCCCCATTCCCAATGTGAAACTCATCAGCCCCCAATCCCAATGTGAATACAATCAGTCCCCAATACCAATGTGTATCTCTTCAGTCCCCGATCCCAATGTGAATCCCCATAATCCCCAATCCCAATATGAATCCCCGGAAACCACAATCCCAATGTGAATCCCCTGAATCCCCAATCCCAATGTGAATCCCCTCAATTCCCAATCCCAATGTGAATCCCCCGCCTCAATCCCAAATCCCAATGTGAGTCTCCTCAATCACCAATCCTAATGTGAATCGCCTCAATCCCCTATCCCAATGTGAAACCACTCGCTCGCCAATCCTAATGTGAATCCCATCAGTCCCCATTCCCAATGATAAACCCTCAATCCCCAATCCCAGTGTGAATCCCCACAATCGCCAATCCCAATGTGAATCCCCCTCAATCCCCAATCTCAATGTGAATCCCACTCAGCCCCCAATCCCAATGTGAATCCCCTCAATCCACAATCCCATTATGAATCTACTCAATCCCCATTCCCAATGTGAATTCCTCCGTCCCCAATCCCAATGTGAATCCCCTCAGTCCCCAATCCTCATGTGAATCTCCTCAGCCCACAATCCCAATGTGAATCCCCACAATCACCAATCCCAATTGGAATTCCCACAGTCCCGATTCTCAATGCGAATCCCCTCAGTCCCAATCCCAATGTGAATCCCCTCAATCCCCAATCCCAATGTGAATCCCCTCAGTCCCCAATCCCAATGTAAATCCCCTCAGTCCCCAATCCCAATGTGAATCCCCTCAGTCCCCAATCCCAATGTGAAACCCATCAGCCCCCAATCCCAATGTGAATACCCTCAGTCCCCAATCCCAATGTGACCCCGCCCAGTCCCCAATCCCAATGTGAATCCCCTCAGTCCCCAATCCCAATGTGAATCTCCTAATCCCCAATCCATGTGAATCCCCTAAATCCCCATTCCCAATGTGAATACCCGCAGTCCCCAATCCCAATGTGACCCCGCCCAGTCCCCAATCCCAATGTGAATCCCCTCAGTCCCCAATCCCAATGTGAATCCCCCAATCCCCAATCCATGTGAATCCTCTGAATCCCCATTCCCAATGTGAATCCCCTCAATCCCCAATCTCAATGTGAATCTCCTCAATCCACAATCCCAATGTGAATCCCCTCAGTCCCCAATCACATTGTGAATCCCCTCAATCCACAATCCCAATGTGAATCCCCTGAGTCCCCATTCCCAATGTGAATACCCTCAGTCCCCAATCCCAATGTGACCCCGCCCAGTGCCCAATCCCAATGTGAATCCCCCAATCCCCAATCCATGTGAATCCTCTGAATCCCCATTCCCAATGTGAATCCCCTCAATCCCCAATCTCAATGTGAATCTCCTCAATCCACAATCCCAATGTGAATCACCTCAGTCCCCAATCCCAATGTGAATCCCCTCAGAACCCAATCCGAATGTGAATCTCCTCAGTCGCCGATCCCAATGTGAATCCCCTCAATCCCCAATCCCATTTGGAATCCCGCACAGTCCCGATTCTCAATCTGAATCCGCTCAGTCCCAAATCCCAATGTGAATCCCCTCAATCCCCAATCCCAATGTGAATGCCCTCAGTCCCCAATCCCAATCTGACCCTTCCCAGTCCCCAATCCCAATGTGAATCCCCTCAGTCCCCAATCCCAATGTGAATCCCCTCAATCCACAATCCCAATGTGAATCCCCTGAATCCACAATCCCAATGTGAATCCCCTGAATCCTCAATCCCAATGTGAATCCCCTCAATCCCCAATCCCAATGTGAATCCCCGCCTCAATCCCAAATCCCCATGTGAATCGCCTCTATCCCCAATCCCAATGTGAATCCCCTCAGTCCCCAATCCCAATGTGAATCGCCTCAATCCTCAATCCCAATGTGAATCCCCTCAGTCCCCATTCCCAATGTGAATCACCTCAATCCCCAATCCCAATGTGAATCCCCCCGCCTCAATCCCCAGTCCCAATGTGAATCCCCTCAGTCCTCAATCCCAATGTGAATCCCCTCAATCCCCAATCCCAATGTGAAACCCATCAGTCCGCAATCCCAATGTGAATACCCTCAGTCCCCAATCCCATTGTGACCCTTCCCAGTCTCCAATCACAATGTGAATCCCCTCAGTCCCCAATGCCAATGTGAATTCCCTAATCCCCAATCCCTGTGAATCCCTTGAATCCCCATTCCCAATGTGAACCCCCTTAGTCCCCAATCCCAATGTGAATCCGCTCAGTCCCCAATCCCAATGTGAATCACCACAATCCACAATCCCAATGTGAATCCCCTGAATCCCCAATCCCAATGTGAATCCCCCCAATCCCCAATCCCAATGTGAATCCCCCGCCTCAATACCAAATCCCAATGTGAGTCTCCTCAATCCCCAATCCCAATGTGAATCAACTCAATCCCCAATCCCAATGTGAATCCACTCAGTCCCCAATCCTAATGTGAATCCCATCAGTCCCCATTCCCAATGATAATCCCCTCAATCCCCAATCCCAGTGTGAATCCCCTCAATCCCCTATCCCAAGGTGAATCTCCCTCAATCCCCAATCTCAATATTAATATCCCACAGCCCCCAATCCCAATGTGAATCCCCTCAATCCCCAATTCCATTTTGAATCTCCTCAATCCCAATTCCCAATGTGAATTCCACCGTCCCCAATCCCAATGTGAATCCCCTCAGTCCCCAATCCTCATGTGAATCTCCTCAGTCCCCAATCCCAATGTGAATTCCCTCAATCACCAATCCCAATTGGTATCCCCACAGCCCCGATTCTCAATGTGAATCCCCTCAGTCCCAATCCCAATGTGAATCCCCTCAGTCCCCAATCCCAATGTGAATCCCCTCAGTCCCCAATCCCAATGTGAATCCTCTAAGTCCCCAATCCCAATGTGAATCCCCTCAGTCCCCATTCCCAATGTGAAACCCATCAGCCCCCAATCCCAATGTGAATACCATCAGTCCCCAATACCAATGTGTATCTCTTCAGTCCCCGATCCCAATGTGAATCCCCATAATCCCCAATCCCAATATGAATCCCCGGAAACCACAATCCCAATGTGAATCCCCTGAATCCCCAATCCCAATGTGAATCCCCTCAATTCCCAATCCCAATGTGAATCCCCCGCCTCAATCCCAAATCCCAATGTGAGTCTCCTCAATCACCAATCCCAATGTGAATCGCCTCAATCCCCAATCCCAATGTGAAACCACTCGCTCGCCAATCCTAATGTGAATCCCATCAGTCCCCATTCCCAATGATAAACCCTCAATCCCCAATCCCAGTGTGAATCCCCACAATCGCCAATCCCAATGTGAATCCCCCTCAATCCCCAATCTCAATGTGAATCCCACTCAGCCCCCAATCCCAATGTGAATCCCCTCAATCCACAATCCCATTATGAATCTACTCAATCCCCATTCCCAATGTGAATTCCTCCGTCCCCAATCCCAATGTGAATCCCCTCAGTCCCCAATCCTCATGTGAATCTCCTCAGCCCACAATCCCAATGTGAATCCCCACAATCACCAATCCCAATTGGAATTCCCACAGTCCCGATTCTCAATGCGAATCCCCTCAGTCCCAATCCCAATGTGAATCCCCTCAATCCCCAATCCCAATGTGAATCCCCTCAGTCCCCAATCCCAATGTGAATCCCCTCAGTCCCCAATCCCAATGTGAATCCCCTCAGTCCCCAATCCCAATGTGAAACCCATCAGCCCCCAATCCCAATGTGAATACCCTCAGTCCCCAATCCCAATGTGACCCCGCCCAGTCCCCAATCCCAATGTGAATCCCCTCAGTCCCCAATCCCAATGTGAATCCCCTAATCCCCAATCCATGTGAATCCCCTAAATCCCCATTCCCAATGTGAATACCCGCAGTCCCCAATCCCAATGTGACCCCGCCCAGTCCCCAATCCCAATGTGAATCCCCTCAGTCCCCAATCCCAATGTGAATCCCCCAATCCCCAATCCATGTGAATCCTCTGAATCCCCATTCCCAATGTGAATCCCCTCAATCCCCAATCTCAATGTGAATCTCCTCAATCCACAATCCCAATGTGAATCCCGTCAGTCCCCAATCACATTGTGAATCCCCTCAATCCACAATCCCAATGTGAATCCCCTGAGTCCCCATTCCCAATGTGAATACCCTCAGTCCCCAATCCCAATGTGACCCCGCCCAGTGCCCAATCCCAATGTGAATCCCCCAATCCCCAATCCATGTGAATCCTCTGAATCCCCATTCCCAATGTGAATCCCCTCAATCCCCAATCTCAATGTGAATCTCCTCAATCCACAATCCCAATGTGAATCACCTCAGTCCCCAATCCCAATGTGAATCCCCTCAGAACCCAATCCGAATGTGAATCTCCTCAGTCCCCGATCCCAATGTGAATCCCCTCAATCCCCAATCCCATTTGGAATCCCGCACAGTCCCGATTCTCAATCTGAATCCGCTCAGTCCCAAATCCCAATGTGAATCCCCTCAATCCCCAATCCCAATGTGAATGCCCTCAGTCCCCAATCCCAATCTGACCCTTCCCAGTCCCCAATCCCAATGTGAATCCCCTCAGTCCCCAATCCCAATGTGAATCCCCTCAATCCACAATCCCAATGTGAATCCCCTGAATCCTCAATCCCAATGTGAATCCCCCGCCTCAATCCCCAGTCCCAATGTGAATCCCCTCAGTCCTCAATCCCAATGTGAATCCACTCAATGCCCAATCCCAATGTGAAACCCATCAGTCCGCAATCCCAATGTGAATACCCTCAGTCCCCAATCCCAATGTGACCCTTCCCAGTCCCCAATCCCAATTTGAATCCCCTCAGACCCCAATCCCAATGTGAATCCCCTAATCCCCAATCCCTGTGAATCCCTTGAATCCCCATTCCCAATGTGAATCCCCTTAGTCCCCAATCCCAATGTGAATCCCCTCAGTCCCCAATCCCAATGTGAATCCCCTCAATGCACAATCCCAATGTGAATCCCCTGAATCCCCAATCCCAATGTGAATCCCCTCAATCCCCAATCCCAATGTGAATCCCCCGCCTCAATCCCAAATCCCAATGTTAGTCTCCTCAATCCCCAATCCCAATGTGAATCGCCTCAATCCCCAATCCCAATGTGAATCCACTCAATCCCCAATCCTAATGTGAAACCCATCAGCCCCCAACCCCAATCCCATCATTCCCCATTCCCAATGATATTCCCCTCAATCCCCAATCCCAGTGTCAATCCCCTCAATCCCCTATTCCAAGGTGAATCCCCCTCAATCCCCAATCTCAATGTGAATCCCCCTCAGCCCCCAATCCCAATGTGAATCCCCTCAATCCCCAATCCCATTATGAAACTCCTCAATCCCCATTCCCAATGTGAATCACTCATTCCCCAATCCCAATGTGAATCTCCTCAGTCCCCAATCCTCATATGAATCTCCTCATTCCCCAATCCCAATGTGAATCCCCTCAATCACCAATCCCAATTGGAATCCCCACAGTCCCGATTCCCAATGTGAATCACCTCAGTCCCAATCCCAATGTGACTCCCCTCAGTCCCCAATCCCAATGTGAATCACCTCAGTCCCCAATCCCAATGTGAATCCCATAAATCCACAATCCAAATGTGAATCCCCTCAGTCCCCAATCCCAATGTGAAACCCATCAGCCCCCAATCCCAATGTGAATACCGTCAGTCGCCAATCCCAATGTGACACCGCCCAGTCCCCAATCCCAATGTGAATCCCCTCAGTCCCCAATCCCAATGTGATTCCCCCAATCCCCAATTCATGTGAATCCGCTTAATCCCCATACTCAATATGAATACCCTCAGTCCCCAATCCCAATGTGACCCCGCCCAGTCCCCAATCCCAATGTGAATCCCCTCAGTCCCCAATCCCAATGTGAATCCCCTCTGTCCCCAATCCCAGTATGAATCTCCTCAGTCCCCGATCCCAATGTGAATCCCCGTAATCCCCAATCCCAATATGAATCCCCTGAAACCACAATCCCATTGTGAATCCCCTGAATCCCCAATCCCAATGTGAGTCCCCTCAATCCCCAATCCCAATGTGAATCCCCCGCCTCAATCCCAAATCCCAATGTGAGTCTCCTTTATCCCCAATCCCAATGTGAATCGCATCAATCCCCAATCCCAATGTGAATCCACTCAGTCCCCAATCCTAATGTGAATCCCATCAGTCCCCATTCCCAATGATAATCCCCTCAATCCCCAATCCCAGTGTCAATCCCCTCAATCCCCTATTCCAAGGTGAATCCCCCTCAATCCCCAATCTCAATGTGAATCCCCCTCAGCCCCCAATCCCAATGTGAATCCCCTCAATCCCCAATCCCATTATGAAACTCCTCAATCCCCATTCCCAATGTGAATCCCTCATTCCCCAATCCCAATGTGAATCTCCTCAGTCCCCAATTCTCATATGAATCTCCTCATTCCCCAATCCCAATGTGAATCCCCTCAATCACCAATCCCAATTGGAATCCCCACAGTCCCGATTCCCAATGTGAATCACCTCAGCCCCAATCCCAATGTGACTCCCCTCAGTCCCCAATCCCAATGTGAATCACCTCAGTCCCCAATCCCAATGTGAATCCCATAAATCCACAATCCAAATGTGAATCCCCTCAGTCCCCAATCCCAATGTGAAACCCATCAGCCCCCAATCCCAATGTGAATACCGTCAGTCGCCAATCCCAATGTGACACCGCCCAGTCCCCAATCCCAATGTGAATCCCCTCAGTCCCCAATCCCAATGTGATTCCCCCAATCCCCAATTCATGTGAATCCGCTTAATCCCCATACTCAATATGAATACCCTCAGTCCCCAATCCCAATGTGACCCCGCCCAGTCCCCAATCCCAATGTGAATCCCCTCAGTCCCCAATCCCAATGTGAATCCCCTCTGTCCCCAATCCCAGTATGAATCTCCTCAGTCCCTGATCCCAATGTGAATCCCCGTAATCCCCAATCCCAATATGAATCCCCTGAAACCACAATCCCATTGTGAATCCCCTGAATCCCCAATCCCAATGTGAGTCCCCTCAATCCCCAATCCCAATGTGAATCCCCCGCCTCAATCCCAAATCCCAATGTGAGTCTCCTTTATCCCCAATCCCAATGTGAATCGCCTCAATCCCCAATCCCAATGTGAATCCACTCAGTCCCCAATCCTAATGTGAATCACATCAGTCCCCATTCCCAATGATAATCCCCTCAATCCCCAATCCCAGTCTGAATCCCCTCAATCCCCAATCCCAAGGTGAATCCCCCTCAATCCCCAATCTCAATGTGAATCCCCCTCAGCCCCCAATCCCAATGTGAATCCCCTCAATCCCCAATCCCATTATGAATCTCCTCAATCCCCATTCCCAATGTGAATTCCTCTGTCCCCAATCCCAATGTGTATCCCCTCAGTCCCCAATCCTCATGTGAATCTCCTCAGTCCACAATCCCAATGTGAATCCCCACAATCACCAATCCCAATTGGAATCCCCACAGTCCCGATTCTCAATGCGTATCCCCTCAGTCCCAATCCCAATGTGAATCCCCTCAATCCCCAATCCCAATGTGAATCCCCTCAGTCCCCAATCCCAATGTGAATCCCCTCAGTCCCCAATCCCAATGTGAATCCCCTCAGTCCCGAATCCCAATGTGAAACCCATGAGCCCGCCAATCCCAATGTGAATACCCTCAGTCCCCAATCCCAATGTGACCCTGCCCAGTCCCCAATCCCAATGTGAATCCCCTCAGTCACCAATCCCAATGTGAATCCCCTAATCCCCAATCCATGTGAATCCGCTGAATCCTCATTCCCAATGTGAATACCCTCAGTCCCCAATCCCAATGTGACCCCGTCCAGTCCCCAATCCCAATGTGAATCCCCTCATTCCCCAATCCCAATGTGAATCCCCCAATCCGCAATCCATGTGAATCCTCTGAATCCCCATTCCCAATGTGAATCCCCTCAATCCCCAATCTCAATGTGAATCTGGTTAATCCACAATCCCAATTTGAATCCCCTCAGTCCCCAATCCCAATGTGAATCCCCTCAATCCCAAATCCCAATGTGAATGCCCTCTGTCCCCAATCCCAAAGTGCATCCCCTCAGTACCCAATCCCAATGTGAATTCCCTCAGTCCCCAATCCCAATGTGAATCCCCTCAATCCCCAATCCCAATGTGAAACCCATCAGTCCGCAATCCCAATGTGAATACCCTCAGTCCCCAATCCCAATGTGACCCTTCCCAGTCCCCAATCCCAATGTGAATCCCCTAATCCCCAATCCATGTGAATCCCCTTAATCCCCATTCCCAATGTGAATCCCCTCAGTTCCCAATCCCAATATGAATCCCCTCAGTCCCCAATCCCAATGTGAATCCCCTCAATCCACAATCCCAATGTGAATCCCCTCAGTCCCCAATCCCAATGTGAATCCCCTCAGTCCCCAATCCCAATGTGAATCTCCTCAGTCCCCGATCCCAATGTGAATCCCCGCAATCCCCAATCCTAATGTGAATCCCCTGAATCCACAATCCCAATGTGAATCCCCTGAATCCTCAATCCCAATGTGAATCCCCTCAATCCCCAATCCCAATGTGAATCCCCCGCCTCAATCCCAAATCCCCATGTGAATCGCCTCTATCCCGAATCCGAATGTGAATCCCCTCATTCCCCAATGCCAATGTGAATCGCCTCAATCCCAATGTGATTCCCCTCAGTTCCCATTCCCAATGTGAATCCCATCAATCCCCATTCCCAATGTGAATCCCCCGCCTCAATCCCCAGTCCCAATGTGAATCCCCTCAGTCCTCAATCCCAATGTGAATCCCCTCAATCCCCAATCCCAATGCGAAACCCATCAGTCCGCAATCCCAATGTGAATACCATAGTCCCCAATCCCAATGTGACCCTTCCCAGTCCCCAATCCCAATGTGAATCCCCTCAGTCCCCAATCCCAATGTGAATCCCCTATGCCCCAATCCCTGTGAACCCCTTGAATCCCCATTCCCAATGTGAATCCCCTTAGTCCCCAATCCCAATGTGAATCCCCACAGTCCCAATCCCAATGTGAATCCCCTCAATCCCCAATCCCAATGTGAATCCCCCGACTCAATCCCAAATTCCAATGAGAGTCTCCTCAATCCCCATTCCCAATGTGAATCGCCTCAATCCCCAATCCCAATGTGAATCCACTCAGTCCCTAATCCTATTGTGAATCCCATCAGTCCCCAATCCCAATGTGAATCCCCTAATCCCCAATCCATGTGAATCCCCTTAATCCCCATTCCCAATGTGAATCCCCTCAGTTCCCAATCCCAATATGAATCCCCTCAGTCCCCAATCCCAATGTGAATCCCCTCAATCCACAATCCCAATGTGAATCCCCTCAGTCCCCAATCCCAATGTGAATCCCCTCAGTCCCCAATCCCAATGTGAATCTCCTCAGTCCCCGATCCCAATGTGAATCCCCGCAATCCCCAATCCTAATGTGAATCCCCTGAATCCACAATCCCAATGTGAATCCCCTGAATCCTCAATCCCAATGTGAATCCCCTCAATCCCCAATCCCAATGTGAATCCCCCGCCTCAATCCCAAACCCCCATGTGAATCGCCTCTATCCCCAATCCGAATGTGAATCCCCTCATTCCCCAATGCCAATGTGAATCGCCTCAATCTCAATGTGATTCCCCTCAGTTCCCATTCCCAATGTGAATCCCATCAATCCCCAATCCCAATGTGAATCCCCCGCCTCAATCCCCAGTCCCAATGTGAATCCCCTCAGTCCTCAATCCCAATGTGAATCCCCTCAATCCCCAATCCCAATGTGAAACCCATCAGTCCGCAATCCCAATGTGAATACCATAGTCCCCAATCCCAATGTGACCCTTCCCAGTCCCCAATCCCAATGTGAATCCCCTATGCCCCAATCCCTGTGAATCCCTTGAATCCCCATTCCCAATGTGAATCCCCTTAGTCCCCAATCCCAATGTGAATCCCCACAGTCCCAATCCCAATGTGAATCCCGTCAATCCCCAATCCCAATGTGAATCCCCCGACTCAATCCCAAATTCCAATGTGAGTCTCCTCAATCCCCAATCCCAATGTGAATCGCCTCAATCCCCAATCCCAATGTGAATCCACTCAGTCCCTAATCCTATTGTGAATCCCATCAGTCCCCATTTCCAATGATAATCCCCTCAATCCCCAATCTCAGTGTGAATCCCCTCAATCCCCTATCCCAAAGTGAATCCCCCTCAATATCCAATCTCAATGTGAATCCCCCTCAGCCCCCATTCCCATTGTGAATCCCCTCAATCCCCAATCCCATTATGAATCTCCTGAAACCCCATTCCCAATGTGAATTCCTCCATCCCCAATCACAATGTGAATCCCCTCAGTCCCCAATCATCATGTGAATCTCCTCAGTCCCCAATCCCAATGTGAATCCCCTCAATCACCAATCCCAATTGGAATCCCCACAGTCCCCAATCCCAATGTGAATCCCCTCAATCTCCAATCCCAATGTGAAACCCATCAGTCCGCAATCCCAATGTGGATACCCTCAGTCCCCAATCCCAATGTGACCCTTCCCAGTCCCCAATCCCTATGTGAATCCCCTCAGTCCCCAATCCCAATGTGAATCCCCTAATCCCCAATCCATGTGAATCCCCTGAATCCCCATTCCCAATGTGAATCCCCTCAGTTCCCAATCCCAATGTGAATCCCCTCAGTCCCCAATCCCAATGTGAATACCCTCAATCCACAATCCCAATGTGAATCCCCTCTGTCCCCAATCCCAATGTGAATCCCCTCAGTCCCCAATCCCAATGTGAATCTCCTCCGTCCCCGATCCCAATGTGAATCCCCGCAATCCCCAATCCTAATGTGAATCCCCTGAATCCAAAATCCCAATGTGAATCCCCTGAATCCTCAATCCCAATGTGAATCCCCTCAATCCCCAATCCCAATGTGAATCCCCCGCCTCAGTCCCCAATCCCAATGTGAATCGCCTCAATCCTCAATCCCAATGTGAATCCCCTCAGTTCCCATTCCCAATGTGAATCCCCTCAATCCCCAATCCCAATGTGAATGCCCCGCCTCAATCCTCAGTCCCAATGTGAATCCCCTCAGTCCTCAATCCCAATTTGAATCCCCTCAAGCCCCAATCCCAATGTGAAACCCATCAGTCCGCAATTCCAATGTGAATACCCTCAGTCCCCAATCCCAATGTGACCCTTCCCAGTCCCCAATCCCAATGTGAATCCCCACAGTCCCCAATCCCAGTGTGAATCCCCTAATCCCCAATCCCTGTGAATCCCTTTAATCCCCATTCCCAATGTGAATCCCCTTAGTCCCCAATCCCAATGTGAATCCCCTCAGTCCACAATCCCAAAGTGAATCCTCTCAATCCACAAACCCAATGTGAATCCACTGAATCCCCAATCCCAATGTGAATCCCCTCAATCACCAATCCCAATGTGAATCCCCCGCCTCAATCCCAAATCCCAATGTGAGTCTCCTCCATCCCCAATCCCAATGTGAATCGCCTCAATCCCCAATCCCAATGTGAATCCACTCAGTCCCCAATCCTAATGTGAATCCCATCAGTCCCCATTCCCAATGATAATCCCCTCAATCCCCAATCCCAGTGTGAATCCCCTCAATCCCCTATCCCAAGGTGAATCCCCCTCAATCCCCAATCTCAATGTGAATCCCCCTCAGCCCCCAATCCCAATGTGAATCCTCTCAATCCCCAATCCCATTATGAATCTCCTCAATCCCCATTCCCAATGTGAATCCCTCCGTCCCCAATCTCAATGTGAATCCCCTCAGTCCCCAATCCTCATGTGAATCTCCTCAGTCCCCAATTCCAATGTGAATCCCCTCAATCACCAATCCCAATTGGAATACCCACAGTCCTGATTCTCAATGTGAATCCCCTCAGTCCCAATCCCAATGTGAATCCCCTCAATCCCCAATCCCAATGTGAATCCCCTCAGTCCCCAATGACAATGTAAATCCCCTAAGTCCCCAATCCCAATGTGAATCCCCACAGTCCCCCATCCCAATGTGAAACCCATCAGCCCCCAATCCCAATGTGAATACCCTCAGTCGCCAATCCCAATGTGACTCCGCCCAGTCCCCAATCCCAATGTGAATCCCCTCAGTCCCCAATCCCAATGTGAATCCCCTAATCCCCAATCCATGTGAATCCCCTGAATCTCCATTCCCAATGTGAATACCCTCAGTCCCCAATCCCAATGTGAACCCGCCCAGTCCACAATCCCAATGTGAATCCCCTCAGTCCCCAATCCCAATGTGAATCCCCTCAATCCACAATCCCAATGTGAATCCCCTCAGTCCCCAATCCCAATGTGAATCCCCTCTGTCCCCAATCCCAGTATGAATCTCCTCAGTCCCCGATCCCAATGTGAATCCCCGTAATCCGCAATCCCAATATGAATCCCCTGAAACCACAATCCCAACGTGAATCCCTTGATTCCCCAATCCCAATGTGAATCGCCTCAATCCCCAATCCCAATGTGAATCCACTCAGTCCCCAATCCTAATGTTAATCCCATCAGTCCCCATTCCCAATGATAATCACCTCAATCCCAAATCCCAGTGTGAATCCCCTCAATCCCTAATCCCAAAGTGAATCCCCCTCAATCCCCAATCTCAATGTGAATCCCCCTTAGCCCCCAATCCCAATGTGAATCCCCCAAATCCCCAATCCCATTATGAATCTCCTCAATCCCCATTCCCAATGTGAATCCCTCCGTCCCCAATCTCAATGTGAATCCCCTCAGTCCCCAATCCACATGTGAATCTCCTCAGTCCCCAATTCCAATGTGAATCCCCTGAATCCCCATTCCCAATGTGAATCCCCTCAGTTCCCAATCCCAATGTGAATCCCCTCAGTCCCCAATCCCAATGTGAATACCCTCAATCCACAATCCCAATGTGAATCCCCTCTGTCCCCAATCCCAATGTGAATCCCCTCAGTCCCCAATCCCAATGTGAATCTCCTCCGTCCCCGATCCCAATGTGAATCCCCGCAATCCCCAATCCTAATGTGAATCCCCTGAATCCAAAATCCCAATGTGAATCCCCTGAATCCTCAATCCCAATGTGAATCCCCTCAATCCCCAATCCCAATGTGAATCCCCCGCCTCAGTCCCCAATCCCAATGTGAATCGCCTCAATCCTCAATCCCAATGTGAATCCCCTCAGTTCCCTTTCCCAATGTGAATCCCCTCAATCCCCAATCCCAATGTGAATGCCCCGCCTCAATCCTCAGTCCCAATGTGAATCCCCTCAGTCCTCAATCCCAATGTGAATCCCCTCAAGCCCCAATCCCAATGTGAAACCCATCAGTCCGCAATTCCAATGTGACCCTTCCCAGTCCCCAATCCCAATGTGACCCTTCCCAGTCCCCAATCCCAATGTGAATCCCCACAGTCCCCAATCCCAGTGTGAATCCCCTAATCCCCAATCCCTGTGAATCCCTTTAATCCCCATTCCCAATGTGAATCCCCTTAGTCCCCAATCCCAATGTGAATCCCCTCAGTCCACAATCCCAAAGTGAATCCCCTCAATCCACAAACCCAATGTGAATCCACTGAATCCCCAATCCCAATGTGAATCCCCTCAATCACCAATCCCAATGTGAATCCCCCGCCTCAATCCCAAATCCCAATGTGAGTCTCCTCCATCCCCAATCCCAATGTGAATCACCTCAATCCCCAATCCCAATGTGAATCCACTCAGTCCCCAATCCTAATGTGAATCCCATCAGTCCCCATTCCCAATGATAATCCCCTCAATCCCCGATCCCAGTGTGAATCCCCTCAATCCCCTATCCCAAGGTGAATCCCCCTCAATCCCCAATCTCAATGTGAATCCCCCTCAGCCCCCAATCCCAATGTGAATCCTTTCAATCCCCAATCCCATTATGAATCTCCTCAATCCCCATTCCCAATGTGAATCCCTCCGTCCCCAATCTCAATGTGAATCCCCTCAGTCCCCAATCCTCATGTGAATCTCCTCAGTCCCCAATTCCAATGTGAATCCCCTCAATCACCAATCCCAATTGGAATACCCACAGTCCCGATTCTCAATGTTAATCCCCTCAGTCCCAATCCCAATGTGAATCCCCTCAATCCCCAATCCCAATGTGAATCCCCTCAGTCCCCAATGACAATGTAAATCCCCTAAGTCCCCAATCCCAATGTGAATCCCCACAGTCCCCAATCCCAATGTGAAACCCATCAGCCCCCAATCCCAATGTGAATACCCTCAGTCGCCAATCCCAATGTGACTCCGCCCAGTTCCCAATCCCAATGTGAATCCCCTCAGTCCCCAATCCCAATGTGAATCCCCTAATCCCCAATCCATGTGAATCCCCTGAATCTCCATTCCCAATGTGAATACCCTCAGTCCCCAATCCCAATGTGAACCCGCCCAGTCCACAATCCCAATGTGAATCCCTTCAGTCCCCAATCCCAATGTGAATCCCCTCAATCCACAATCCCAATGTGAATCCCCTCAGTCCCCAATCCCAATGTGAATCCCCTCTGTCCCCAATCCCAGTATGAATCTCCTCAGTCCCCGATCCCAATGTGAATCCCCTTAATCCGCAATCCCAATATGAATCCCCTGAAACCACAATCCCAACGTGAATCCCTTGATTCCCAAATCCCAATGTGAATCTCCTCAATCCCCATTCCCAATGTGAATCCCTCCGTCCCCAATCTCAATGTGAATCCCCTCAGTCCCCAATCCACATGTGAATCTCCTCAGTCCCCAATTCCAATGTGAATCCCCTCAATCACCAATCCCAATTGGAATACCCACAGTTCCGATTCTCAATGTGAATCCCCTCAGTCCCAATCCCAATGTGAATCCCCACAATCCCCAATCCCAATGTGAATCCCCTCAGTCCCCAATCCCAATGTGAATCTGCTAAGTCCCCAATCCCAATGTGAATCCCCTCAGTCCCCAATCCCAATGTGAAACCCATCAGCCCCCAATGTGAATACCCTCAGTCGCCAATCCCAATGTGACTCCGCCCAGTCCCCAATCCCAATGTGTATCCCCTCAGTCCCCAATCCCAATGTGAATCCCCTAATCCCCAATCCATGTGAATCCCCTGAATCCCCATTCCCAATGTGAATACCCTCAGTCCCCAATCCCAATGTGAACCCGCCCAGTCCACAATCCCAATGTGAATCCCCTCAGTCCCCAATCCCAATGTGAATCCCCTCAATCCACAATCCCAATGTGAATCCCCTCAGTCCCCAATCCCAATGTGAATCCCCTCTGTCCCCAATCCCAGAATGAATCTCCTCAGTCACCGATCCCAATGTGAATCCCCGTAATCCGCAATCCCAATATGAATCCCCTGAAACCACAATCCCAATGTGAATCCCTTGAATCCCCAATCCCAATGTGAAACCCCTCAATCCCCAATCCTAATGTGAATATCCCGCCTCAATCCCAAATCCCAATGTGAGTCTCCTCAATCCCCAATCCCAATGTGAATCGCCTCAATCCCCAACCCCAATGTGAATCCACTCAGTCCCCAATCCTAATGTTATTCCATTCAGTCCCCATTCCCAATGATAATCACCTCAATCCCCAATCCCAGTGTGAATCCCCTCAATCCCTAATCCCAAAGTGAATCCCCCTCAATCCCCAATCTCAATGTGAATCCCCCTCAGCCCCCAATCCCAATGTGAATCCCCTCAATCCCCAATCCCATTATGAATCTCCTCAATCCCCATTCCCAATGTGAATTCCTCCGTCCCCAATCCCAATGTGAATCCCCTCAGTCCCCAATCCTAATGTGAATCCCCCCAATCCCCAATCCCAATGTGAATCCCCTCAGTCCCGAATCCCAATGTGAATCCCCTCAGTCCCCAATCCCAATGTGAATCCCCTCAGTCCACAATCCCAATGTGAAACCTATCAGCCCCCAATCCCAATGTGAATACCCTCAGTCCCCAATTCCAATGTGACCCGCCCAGTCCCCAATCCCAATGTGAATCCCCTCAGTCCCCAATCCCAATGTGAATCCCCTAATCCCCAATCCATGTGAATCCCCTGAATCCCCATTCTCAATGTGAATACCCTCAGTCCCCAATCCCAATGTGACCCCGTCCAGTCCCCAATCCCAATGTGAATCCCCTCAGTCCCCAATCCCAATGTGAATCCTCCAATCCCCAATCCATGTGAATCCTCTGAATCCCCATTCCCAATGTGAATCCCCTCAATCCCCAATCTCAATGTGAATCTCCTCAATCCACAATCCCAATGTGAATCCCCTCAGTCCCCAATCCCAATGTGCATCCCCTCAATCCCCAATCCCAATGTGAATGCCCTCAGTCCGCAATCCCAATGTGAATACCCTCAGTCCCCAATCCCAATGTGACCATTCCCAGTCCCCAATCCCAATGTGAATCCGCTCAGTCCCCAATCCCAATGTGAATCCCCTAATCCCCAATCCATTGAATCCCCTGAATCCCCATTCCCAATGTGAATCCCCTCAGTTCCCAATCCCAATGTGAATCCCCTCAGTCCCCAATCCCAATGTGAATCCCCTCAATCCACAATCCCAATGTGAATCCCCTCAGTCCCCAATCCCAATGTGAATCCCCTCAGTCCCCAATCCCAATGTGAATCTCCTCAGTCCCCTATCCCAATGTGAATCCCCGCATTCCCCAATCCTAATGTGAATCCCCTGAATCCACAATCCCAATGTGAATCCACTGAATCCCCAATCCCAATGTGAATCCCCCGCCTCAATCCCCAATCCCAATGTGAATCCCCTCAGACCTCAATCCCAATGTGAATCCCCTCAATCCCCAATCCCAATGTGAAACCCATCAGTCCGCAATCCCAATGTGAATACCCTCAGTCCCCAATCCCAATGTGACCCTTCCCAGTCCCCAATCCCAATGTGACCCTTCCCAGTCCCCAATCCCAATGTGAATCCCCTCAGTCCCCAATCCCAATGTGAATCCCCTAATCCCCAATCTCTGTGAATCCGTTGAATCCCCATTCCCAATGTGAATCCCCTCAGTCCCCAATCCCAATGTGAATCTCCTCAATCCACAATCCCAATGTGAATCCCCTCAGTCCCCAATCCCAATGTGAATCCCCTCAATCCACAATCCCAATGTGATTCCCCTGAGTCCCCATTCCCAATGTGAATACCCTCAGTCCCCAATCCCAATGTGAATCCCCCGCCTCAATCCCAAATCCCAATGTGAGTCTCCTCAATCCCCAATCCCAATTGAATCGCCTCAATCCCCAATCCCAATGTGAATCCACTCAGTCCCCAATCCTAATGTGAATCCCATCATTCCCCATTCCCATTGATATTCCCCTCAATCCCCAATCCCAGTGTCAATCCCCTCAATCCCCTATTCCAAGGTGAATCCCACTCTATCCCCAATCTCAATGTGAATCCCCCTCAGCCCCCAATCCCAATCTGAATCCCCTCAATCCCCAATCCCATTATGAAACTCCTCAATCCCCATTCCCAATGTGAATCCCTCATTCCCCAATCCCAATGTGAATCCCCTCAATCACCAATCCCAATTGGAATCCCCACAGTCCCGATTCCCAATGTGAATCACCTCAGTCCCAATCCCAATGTGACTCCCGTCAGTCCCCAATCCCAATGTGAATCCCCTCAGTCCCCAATCCCAATGTGAATCCCATAAATCCACAATCCAAATGTGAATCCCCTCAGTCCCCAATCCCAATGTGAAATCCATCAGTCCCCAATCCCAATGTGAATACCGTCAGTCGCCAATCCCAATGTGACTCCGCCCAGTCCCCAATCCCAATGTGAATCCCCTCAGTCCCCAATCCCAATGTGAATCCCCTAATCCCCAATTCATGTGAATCCGCTTAATCCCCATACCCAATATGAATACCCTCAGTCCCCAATCCCAATGTGACCCCGCCCAGTCCCCAATCCCAATGTGAATCCCCTCAGTCCCCAATCCCAATGTGAATCCCCTCTGTCCCCAATCCCAGTATGAATCTCCTCAGTCCCCGATCCCAATGTGAATCCCCGTAATCCCCAATCCCAATATGAATCCCCTGAAACCACAATTCCATTGTGAATCCCCTGAATCCCCAATCCCAATGTGAGTCCCCTCAATCCCCAATCCCAATGTGAATCCCCCGCCTCAATCCCAAATCCCAATGTGAGTCTCCTCTATCCCCAATCCCAATGTGAATCGCCTCAATCCCCAATCCCAATGTGAATCCACTCAGTCCCCAATCCTAATGTGAATCCCATCAGTCCCCATTCCCAATGATAATCCCCTCAATCCCCAATCCCAGTGTGAATCCCCTCAATCCCCAATCCCAATGTGAATACCCTCAGTCCCCAATCCCAATGTGACCCTTCCCAGTCCCCAATCCCAATGTGAATCCCCTAATCCCCAATCCATGTGAATCCCCTTAATCCCCATTCACAATGTGAATCCCCTCAGTTCCCAATCCCAATGTGAATCCCCTCAGTCCCCAATCCCATTATGAACCTCCTCAATCCCCATTCCCAATGTGAATTCCTCCGTCCCCAATCCCAATGTGTATCCACTCAGTCCCCAATCCTCATGTGAATCTCCTCAGTCCACAATCCCAATGTGAATCCCCACATTCACCAATCCCAATTGGAATCCCCACAGTCCCGATTCTCAATGCGTATCCCCTCAGTCCCAATCCCAATGTGAATCCCCTCAATCCCCAATCCCAATGTGAATCCCCTCAGTCCCCAATCCCAATGTGAATCACCTCAGTCCCCAATCCCAATGTGAATCCCCTCAGTCCCGAATCCCAATGTGAAACCCATCAGCCCCCAATCCCAATGTGAATACCCTCAGTCCCCAATCCCAATGTGACCCTTCCCAGTCCCCAATCCCAATGTGAATCCCCTCAGTCCCCAATCCCAATGTGAATCCCCTAATCCCCAATCCATGTGAATCCGCTGAATCCCCATTCCCAATGTGAATACCCTCAGTCCCCAATCCCAATGTGACCCCGTCCAGTCCCCAATCCCAATGTGAATCCCCTCAGTCCCCAATCCCAATGTGAATCCCCCAATCCCCAATCCATGTGAATCCTCTGAATCCCCATTCCCAATGTGAATCCCCTCAATCCCCAATCTCAATGTGAATCTGGTCATACACAATCCCAATTTGAATCCCCTCAGTCCCCAATCCCAATGTGAATCCCCTCAATCCCAAATCCCAATGTGAATGCCCTCTGTCCCCAATCCCAAAGTGCATCCCCTCTGTACCCAATCCCAATGTGAATTCCCTCAGTCCCCAATGCCAATGTGAATCCCCTCAATCCCCAATCCCAATGTGAAACCCATCAGTCCGCAATCCCAATGTGATACCCTCAGTCCCCAATCCCAATCTGACCCTTCCCAGTCCCCAATCCCAATGTGAATCCCCTAATCCCCAATCCATGTGAATCCTTTTAATCCCCATTCCCAATGTGAATCCCCTCAGTTCCCAATCCCAATGTGAATCCCCTCAGTCCCCAATCACAATGTGAATCCCCTCAATCCACAATCCCAATGTGAATCTCCTCAGTCCCCAATTCCAATGTGAATCCCCTCAATCACCAATCCCAATTGGAATACCCACAGTCCCGATTCTCAATGTGAATCCCCTCAGTCCCAATCCTAATGTGAATCCCCTCAATCCCCAATCCCAATGTGAATCCCCTCAGTCCCCAATGCCAATGTAAATCCCCTAAGTCCCCAATCCCAATGTGAATCCCCTCAGTCCCCAATCCCAATGTGAAACCCATCAGCCCCCAATCCCAATGTGAATACCCTCAGTCGCCAATCCCAATGTGACTCCGCCCAGTCCCCAATCCCAATGTGAATCCCCTCAGTCCCCAATCCCAATGTGAATCCCCTAATCCGCAATCCATGTGAATCCCCTGAATCTCCATTCCCAATGTGAATACCCTCAGTCCCCAATCCCAATGTGAACCCGCCCAGTCCACAATCCCAATGTGAATCCCCTCAGTCCCCAATCCCAATGTGAATCCCCTCAATCCACAATCCCAATGTGAAGCCCCTCAGTCCCCAATCCCAATGTGAATCCCCTCTGTCCCCAATCCCATTATGAATCTCCTCAGTCCCCGATCCCAATGTGAATCCCCGTAATCCGCAATCCCAATATGAATCCCCTGAAACCACAATCCCAACGTGAATCCCTTGAATCCCCAATCCCAATGTGAATCGCCTCAATCCCCAATCCCAATGTGAATCCACTCAGTCCCCAATCCTAATGTTAATCCCATCAGTCCCCATTCCCAATGATAATCACCTCAATCCCCAATCCCAGTGTGAATCCCCTCAATCCCTAATCCCAAAGTGAATCCCCCTCAATCCCCAATCTCAATGTGAATCCCCCTCAGCCCCCAATCCCAATGTGAATCCCCTCAATCCCCAATCCCATTATGAATCTCCTCAATCCCCATTCCCAATGTGAATCCCTCCGTCCCCAATCTCAATGTGAATCCCCTCAGTCCCCAATCCACATGTGAATCTCCTCAGTCCCCAATTCCAATGTGAATCCCCTCAATCACCAATCCCAATTGGAATACCCACAGTCCCGATTCTCAATGTGAATCCCCTCAGTCCCAATCCCAATGTGAATCCCCTCAATCCCCAATCCCAATGTGAATCCCCTCAGTCCCCAATCCCAATGTGAATCCGCTAAGTCCCCAATCCCAATGTGAATCCCCTCAGTCCCCAATCCCAATGTGAAACCCATCAGGCCCCAATCCCAATGTGAATACCCTCAGTCGCCAATCCCAATGTGACTCCGTCCAGTCCCCAATCCCAATGTGTATCCCCTCAGTCCCCAATCCGAATGTGAATCCCCTAATCCCCAATCCATGTGAATCCCCTGAATCCCCATTCCCAATGTGAATACCCTCAGTCCCCAATCCCAATGTGAACCCGCCCAGTCCACAATCCCAATGTGAATCCCCTCAGTCCCCAATCCCAATGTGAATCCCCTCAATCCACAATCCCAATGTGAATCCCCTCAGTCCCCAATCCCAATGTGAATCCCCTCTGTCCCCAATCCCAGAATGAATCTCCTCAGTCACCAATCCCAATATGAATCCCCTGAAACCACAATCCCAATGTGAATCCCTTGAATCCCCAATCCCAATGTGAAACCCCTCAATCCCCAATCCTAATGTGAATCGCCTCAATCCCCAATCCCAATGTGAATCCACTCAGTCCCCAATCCTAATGTTAATCCCATCAGTCCCCATTCCCAATGATAATCACCTCAATCCCCAATCCCAGTGTGAATCCCCTCAATCCCTAATCCCAAAGTGAATCCCCCTCAAACCCCAATCTCAATGTGAATCCCCCTCAGCCCCCAATCCCAATGTGATTCCCCTCAATCCCCAATCCCATTATGAATCTCCTCAATCCCCATTCCCAATGTGAATTCCTCCGTCCCCATTCCCAATGTGAATCCCTCATTCCCCAATCCCAATGTGAATCTCCTCAGTCCCCAATCCTCATGTGAATCTCCTCATTCCCCAATCCCAATGGGAATCCCCTCAATCACCAATCCCAATTGGAATCCCCACAGTCCCGATTCCCAATGTGAATCACCTCAGTCCCAATCCCAATGTGACTCCCCTCAGTCCCCAATCCCAATGTGAATCACCTCAGTCCCCAATCCCAATGTGAATCCAATAAATCCACAATCCAAATGTGAATCCTCTCAGTCCCCAATCCCAATGTGAAACCTATCAGCCCCCAATCCCAATGTGAATACCGTCAGTCGCTAATCCCAATGTGACTCCGCCCAGTCCCCAATCCCAATGTGAATCCCCTCAGTCCCCAATCCCAATGTGAATCCCCTAATCCCCAATTCATGTGAATCCGCTTAATCCCCATACCCAATATGAATACCCTCAGTCCCCAATCCCAATGTGACCCCGCCCAGTCCCCAATCCCAATGTGAATCCCCTCAGTCCCCAATCCCAATGTGAATCCCCTCTGTCCCCAATCCCAGTATGAATCTCCTCAGTCCCCGATCCCAATGTGAATCCCCGTAATCCCCAATCCCAATATGAATCCCCTGAAACCACAATCCCATTGTGAATCCCCTGAATCCCCAATCCCAATGTGAGTCCCCTCAATCCCCAATCCCAATGTGAATCCCCCGCCTCAATCCCAAATCCCAATGTGAGTCTCCTCTATCCCCAATCCCAATGTGAATCGCCTCAATCCCCAATCCCAATGTGAATCCACTCAGTCACCAATCCTAATGTGAATCCCATCAGTCCCCATTCCCAATGATAATCCCCTCAATCCCCAATCCCAGTGTGAATCCACTCAATCCCCAATCCCAAGGTGAATCCCCCTCAATCCCCAATCTCAATGTGAATCCCCCTCAGCCCCCAATCCCAATGTGAATCCCCTCAATCCCCAATCCCATTATGAATCTCCTCAATCCCCATTCCCAATGTGAATTCCTCCGTCCCCAATCCCAATGTGTATCCCCTCAGTCCCCAATCCTCATGTGAATCTCCTCAGTCCACAATCCCAATGTGAATCCCCACAATCACCAATCCCAATTGGAATCCCCACAGTCCCGATTCTCAATGCGTATCCCCTCAGTCCCAATCCCAATGTGAATCCCCTCAATCCCCAATCCCAATGTGAATCCCCTCAGTCCCCAATCCCAATGTGAATCCCCTCAGTCCCCAATCCCAATGTGAATCCCCTCAGTCCCGAATCCCAATGTGAAACCCATCAGCCCCCAATCCCAATGTGAATCCCCTCAGTCCCCAATCCCAATGTGAATCCCCTAATCCCCAATCCATGTGAATCCGCTGAATCCCCATTCCCAATGTGAATACCCTCAGTCCCCAATCCCAATGTGACCCCGTCCAGTCCCCAATGCCAATGTGAATCCCCTCAGTCCCCAATCCCAATGTGAATCCCCCAATCCCCAATCCATGTGAATCCTCTAATCCCCATTCCCAATGTGAATCCCCTCAATCCCCAATCTCAATGTGAATCTGGTCAATCCACAATCTCAATTTGAATCCCCTCAGTCCCCAATCCCAATGTGAATCGCCTCAATCCCAAATCCCAATGTGAATGCCCTCTGTCCCCAATCCCAAAGTGCATCCCCTCAGTACCCAATCCCAATGTGAATTCCCTCAGTCCCCAATCCCAATGTGAATCCCCTCAATCCCCAATCCCAATGTGAAACCCATCAGTCCGCAATCCCAATGTGAATACCCTCAGTCCCCAATCCCAATGTGACCCTTCCCAGTCCCCAATCCCAATGTGAATCCCCAAATCCCCAATCCATGTGAATCCCCTTAATCCCCATTCCCAATGTGAATCCCCTCAGTTCCCAATCCCAATGTGAATCCCCTCAGTCCCCAATCCCAATGTGAATCCCCTCAATCCACAATCCCAATGTGAATCCCCTCAGTCCCCAATCCCAATGTGAATCCCCTCAGTCCCCAATCCCAATGTGAATCTCCTCAGTCCCCGATCCCAATGTGAATCCCCGCAATCCACAATCCTAATGTGAATCCCCTGAATCCACAATCCCAATGTGAATCCCCTGAATCCTCAATCCCAATGTGAATCCCCTCAATCCCCAATCCCAATGTGAATCCCCCGCCTCAATCCCAAATCCCCATGTGAATCGCCTCTATCCCCAATCCGAATGTGAATCCCCTCATTCCCCAATGCCAATGTGAATCGCCTCAATCCCAATGTGATTACCCTCAGTTCCCATTCCCAATGTGAATCCCATCAATCCCAAATCCCAATGTGAATCCCCCGCCTCAATCCCCAGTCCCAATGTGAATCCCCTCAGTCCTCAATCCCAATGTGAATCCCATCAATCCCCAATCCCAATGTGAAACCCATCAGTCCGCAATCCCAATGTGAATACCATAGTCCCCAATCCCAATGTGACCCTTCCCAGTCCCCAATCCCTATGTGAATCCCCTCAGTCCCCAATCCCAATGTGATTCCCCTATGCCCCAATCCCTGTGAATCCCATGAATCCCCATTCCGAATGTGAATCCCCTTAGTCCCCAATCCCAATGTGAATCCCCACAGTCCCAATCCCAATGTGAATCCCCTCAATCCCAAATCCCAATGTGAATCCCCCGACTCAATCCCAAATTCCAATGTGAGTCTCCTTAATCCCCAATCCCAATGTGAATCGCCTCAATCCCCAATCCCAATGTGAATCCACTCAGTCCCTAATCCTATTGTGAATCCCATCAGTCCCCATTGCCAATGATAATCCCCTCAATTCCCAATCTCAGTGTGAATCCCCTCAATCCCCTATCCCAAAGTGAATCCCCCTCAATATCCAATCTCAATGTGAATCCCCCTCAGCCCCCATTCCCATTGTGAATCCCCTCAATCCCCAATCCCATTATGAATCTCCTCAAACCCCATTCCCAATGTGAATTCCTCCATCCCCAATCACAATGTGAATCCCCTCAGTCCCCAATCATCATGTGAATCTCCTCAGTCCCCAATCCCAATGTGAATCCCCTCAATCACCAATCCCAATTGGAATCCCCACAGTCCCCAATCCCAACGTGAATCCCCTCAATCTCCAATCCCAATGTGAAACCCATCAGTCCGCAATCCCAATGTGGATACCCTCAGTCCCCAATCCCAATGTGACCCTTCCCAGTCCCCAATCCCAATGTGAATCCCCTCAGTCCCCAATCCCAATGTGAATCCCCTAATCCCCAATCCATGTGAATCCCCTGAATCCCCATTCCCAATGTGAATCCCCTCAATTCCCAATCCCAATGTGAATCCCCTCAGTCCCCAATCCCAATGTGAATCCCCTCAATCCACAATCCCAATGTGAATCCCCTCAGTCCCCAATCCCAATGTGAATCCCCTCAGTCCCCAATCCCAATGTGAATCTCCTCCGTTCCCCGATCCCAATGTGAATCCCCGCAATCCCCAATCCTAATGTGAATCCCCTGAATCCAAAATCCCAATGTGAATCCCCTGAATCCTCAATCCCAATGTGAATCCCCTCAATCCCCAATCCCAATGTGAATCCCCCGCCTCAGTCCCCAATCCCAATGTGAATCGCCTCAATCCTCAATCCCAATGTGAATCCCCTCAGTTCCCATTCCCAATGTGAATCCCCTCAATCCCCAATCCCAATGTGAATGCCCCGCCTCAATCCTCAGTCCCAATGTGAATCCCTCAGTCCTCAATCCCAATGTGAATCCCCTCAAGCCGCAATCCCAATGTGAAACCCATCAGTCCCCAATCCCAATGTGACCCTTCCCAGTGCCCAATCCCAATGTGAATCCCCACAGTCCCCAATCCCAGTGTGAATCCCCTAATCCCCAATCCCTGTGAATCCCTTTAATCCCCATTCTCATTATGAATCCCCTTAGTCCCCAATCCCAATGTGAATCCCCTCAGTCCACAATCCCAATGTGAATCCCCTCAATCCACAATCCCAATGTGAATCCCCTGAATCCCCAATCCCAATGTGAATCCCCTCAATCACCAATCCCAATGTGAATCCCCCGCCTCAATCCCAAATCCCAATGTGAGTCTCCTCCATCCCCAATCCCAATGATAATCCCCTCAATCCCCAATCCCAGTGTGAATCCCCTCAATTCCCTATCCCAAGGTGAATCCCCCTCAATCCCCAATCTCAATGTGAATCCCCCTCATCCCCCAATCCCAATGTGAATCCTCTCAATCCCCAATCCCATTATGAATCTCCTCAATCCCCATTCCCAATGTGAATCCCTCTGTCCCCAATCTCAATGTGAATCCCCTCAGTCCCCAATCCTCATGTGAATCTCCTCAGTCCCCAATTCCCATGTGAATCCCCTCAATCACCACTCCCAATTGGAATACCCACAGTCCCGATTCTCAATGTGAATCCCCTCAGTCCCAATCCCAACGTGAATCCCCTCAATCCCCAATCCCAATGTGAATCCCCTCAGTCCCCAATGCCAATGTGAATCCCCTCAGTCCCCAATCCCAATGTGAAACCCATCAGCCCCCAATACCAATGTGAATACCCTCAGTCGCCAATCCCAATGTGACTCCGACCAGTCCCCAATCCCAATGTGAATCCCCTCAGTCCCCAATCCCAATGTGAATTCCCTAATCCCCAATCCATGTGAATCCCCTGAATCTCCATTCCCAATGTGAATACCCTCAGTCCCCAATCCCAATGTGAACCCGCCCTGTCCACAATCCCAATGTGAATCCCCTCAGTCCCCAATCCCAATGTGAATCCCCTCAATCCACAATCCCAATGTGAATCCCCTCAGTCCCCAATCCCAATGTGAATCCCCTCTGTCCCCAATCCCAGTATGAATCTCCTCAGTCCCCGATCCCAATGTGAATCCCCGTAATCCGCAATCCCAATATGAATCCCCTGAAACCACAATCCCAACGTGAATCCCTTGAATCCCCAATCCCAATGCGAATCGCCTCAATCCCCAATCCCAATGTGAATCCACTCAGTCCCCAATCCTAATGTTAATCCCATCAGTCCCCATTCCCAATGATAATCACCTCAATCCCCAATCCCAGTGTGAATCCCCTCAATCCCTAATCCCAAAGTGAATCCCCCTCAATCCCCAATCTCAATGTGAATCCCCCTCAGCCCCCAATCCCAATGTGAATCCCCTCAATCCCCAATCCCATTATGAATCTCCTCAATCCCCATTCCCAATGTGAATCCCTCCGTCCCCAATCTCAATGTGAATCCCCTCAGACCCCAATCCACATGTGAATCTCCTCAGTCCCCAATTCCAATGTGAATCCCCTCAATCACCAATCCCAATTGGAATACCCACAGTCCCGATTCTCAATGTGAATCCCCTCAGTCCCAATCCCAATGTGAATCCCCTCAATCCCCAATCCCAATGTGAATCCCCTCAGTCCCCAATCCCAATGTGAATCCCCTAAATCCCCAATCCCAATGTGAATCCCCTCAGTCCCCAATCCCAATGTGAAACCCATCAGCCCCCAATCCCAATGTGAATACCCTCAGTCGCCAATCCCAATGTGACTCCGCCCAGTCCCCAATCCCAATGTGTATCCCCTCAGTCCCCAATCCCAATGTGAATCCCCTAATCCCCAATCAATGTGAATCCCCTGAATCCCCATTCCCAATGTGAATACCCTCAGTCCCCAATCCCAATGTGAACCCGCCCAGTCCACAATCCCAATGTGAATCCCCTCAGTCCCCAATCCCAATGTGAATCCCTTCAGTCCCCAATCCCAATGTGAATCCCCTCAGTCCCCAATCCCAATGTGAATCTCCTCAGTCCCCTATCCCAATGTGAATCCCCGCATTCCCCAATCCTAATGTGAATCCCCTGAATCCACAATCCCAATGTGAAACCCATCAGTCCGCAATCCCAATGTGAATCCCCTCAATCCCCAATCCCAATGTAAATGCCCCGCCTCAATACCAAATCCACATGTGAATCGCCTCTATCCCCAATCCCAATGTGAATCCCCTCTGTCCCCAATCCCAATGTGAATCGCCTCAATCCTCAATCCCAATGTGAATCCCCTCAGTCCCCATTCCCAATGTGAATCCCCTCAATCCCCAATCCCAATGTGAATCCCCCGCCTCAATCCCCAGTCCCAATGTGAATCCCCTCAGACCTCAATCCCAATGTGAATCCCCTCAATCCCCAATCCCAATGTGAAACCCATCAGTCCGCAATCCCAATGTGAATACCCTCAGTCCCCAATCCCAATGTGACCCTTCCCAGTCCCCAATCCCAATGTGACCCTTCCCAGTCCCCAATCCCAATGTGAATCCCCTCAGTCCCCAATCCCAATGTGAATCCCCTAATCCCCAATCCCTGTGAATCCGTTGAATCCCCATTCCCAATGTGAATCCCCTCAGTCCCCAATCCCAATGTGAATCGCCTCAATCCCCAATCTCAATGTGAATCTCCTCAATCCACAATCCCAATGTGAATCCCCTCAGTCCCCAATCCCAATGTGAATCCCCTCAATCCACAATCCCAATGTGAATCCCCTGAGTCCCCATTCCCAATGTGAATACCCTCAGTCCCCAATCCCAATGTGAATCCCCCGCCTCAATCCCAAATCCCAATGTGAGTCTCCTCAATCCCCAATCCCAATGTGAATCGCCTCAATCCCCAATCCCAATGTGAATCCACTCAGTCCCCAATCCTAATGTGAATCCCATCATTCCCCATTCCCAATGATATTCTCCTCGATCCCCAATCCCAGTGTCAATCCCCTCAATCCCCTATTCCAAGGTGAATCCCACTCAATCCCCAATCTCAATGTGAATCCCCCTCAGCCCCCAATCCCAATGTGGATCCCGTCAATCCCCAATCCCATTATGAAACTCCTCAATCCCCATTCCCAATGTGAATCTCCTCATTCCCCAATCCCAATGTGAATCCCCTCAATCATCAATCCCAATTGGAATCCCCACAGTCCCGATTCCCAATGTGAATCACCTCAGTCCCAATCCCAATGTGACTCCCCTCAGTCCCCAATCCCAATGTGAATCCCCTCAGTCCCCAATCCCAATGTGAATCCCATAAATCCACAATCCATATGTGAATCCTCTCAGTCCCCAATCCCAATGTGAAACCCATCAGCCCCCAATCCCAATGTGAATACCGTCAGTCGCTAATCCCAATGTGACTCCGCCCAGTCCCCAATCCCAATGTGAATCCCCTCAGTCCCCAATCCCAATGTGAATCCCCTAATCCCCAATTCATGTGAATCCGCTAAATCCCCATACCCAATATGAATACCCTCAGTCCCCAATCCCAATGTGACCCCGCCCAGTCCCCAATCCCAATGTGAATCCCCTCAGTCCCCAATCCCAATGTGAATCCCCTCTGTCCCCAATCCCAGTATGAATCTCCTCAGTCCCCGATCCCAATGTGAATCCCCGTAATCCCCAATCCCAATATGAATCCCCTGAAACCACAATCCCATTGTGAATCCCCTGAATCCCCAATCCCAATGTGAGTCCCCTCAATCCCCAATCCCAATGTGAATCCCCCGCCTCAATCCCAAATCCCAATGTGAGTCTCCTCTATCCCCAATCCCAATGTGAATCGCCTCAATCCCCAATCCCAATGTGAATGCACTCAGTCCCCAATCCTAATGTGAATCCCATCAGTCCCCATTCCCAATGATAATCCCCTCAATCCCCAATCCCAGTGTGAATCCCCTCAATCCCCAATCCCAAGGTGAATCCCCCTCAATCCCCAATCTCAATGTGAATCCCCCTCAGCCCCCAATCCCAATGTGAATCCCCTCAATCCCCAATCCCATTATGAATCTCCTCAATCCCCATTCCCAATGTGAATTCCTCCGTCCCCAATCCCAATGTGTATCCCCTCAGTCCCCAATCCTCATGTGAATCTCCTCAGTCCACAATCCCAATGTGAATCCCCACAATCACCAATCCCAATTGGAATCCCCACAGTCCAAATTCTCAATGCGTATCCCCTCTGTCCCAATCCCAATGTGAATCCCCTCAATCCCCAATCCCAATGTGAATCCCCTCAGTCCCCAATCCCAATGTGAATCCCCTCAGTCCCCAATCCCAATGTGAATCCCCTCAGTCCCGAATCCCAATGTGAAACCCATCAGCCCCCAATCCCAATGTGAATACCCTCAGTCCCCAATCCCAATGTGACCCTTCCCAGTCCCCAATCCCAATGTGAATCCCCTCAGTCCCCAATCCCAATGTGAATCCCCTAATCCCCAATCCATGTGAATCCGCTGAATCCCCATTCCCAATGTGAATACCCTCAGTCCCCAATCCCAATGTGACCCCGTCCAGTCCCCATTTCCAATGTGAATCCCCTCAGTCCCCAATCCCAATGTGAATCCCCCAATCCCCAATCCATGTGAATCCTCTGAATCCCCATTCCCAATGTGAATCCCCTCAATCCCCAATCTCAATGTGAATCTGGTCAATCCACAATCCCAATTTGAATCCCCTCAGTCCCCAATCCCAATGTGAATCCCCTCAATCCCCAATCCCAATGTGAAACCCATCAGTCCGCAATCCCAATGTGAATACCCTCAGTCCCCAATCCCAATGTGACCCTTCCCAGTCCCCAATCCCAATATGAATCCCCAAATCCCCAATCCATGTGAATCCCCTTAATCCCCATTCCCAATGTGAATCCCCTCAGTTCCCAATCCCAATGTCAATCCCCTCAGTCCCCAATCCCAATGTGAATCCCCTCAATCCACAATCCCAATGTGAATCCCCTCAGTCCCCAGTCCCAATGTGAATCCCCTCAGTCCCCAATCCCAATGTGAATCTCCTCAGTCCCCGATCCCAATGTGAATCCCCGCAATCCACAATCCTAATGTGAGTCCCCTGAATCCACAATCCCAATGTGAATCCCCTGAATCCTCAATCCCAATGTGAATCCCCTCAATCCCCAATCCCAATGTGAATCCCCCGCCTCAATCCCAAATCCCCATGTGAATCGCCTCTATCCCCAATCCGAATGTGAATCCCCTCATTCCCCAATGCCAATGTGAATCGCCTCATTCCCAATGAGATTCCCCTCAGTTCCCATTCCCAATGTGAATCCCATCAATCCCAAATCCCAATGTGAATCCCCCGCCTCAATCCCCTGTCCCAATGTGAATCCCCTCAGTCCTCAATCCCAATGTGAATCCCCTCAATCCCCAATCCCAATGTGAAACCCATCAGTCCGCAATCCCAATGTGAATACCATAGTCCCCAATCCCAATGTGACCCTTCCCAGTCCCCAATCCCAATGTGAATCCCCTCAGTCCCCAATCCAAATGTGAATCCCCACAGTCCCAATCCCAATGTGAATCCCCTCAATCCCAAATCCCAATGTGAATCCCCCGACTCAATCCCAAATTCCAATGTGAGTCTCCTCAATCCCCAATCCCAATGTGAAGCGCCTCAATCCCCAATCCCAATGTGAATCCACTCAGTCCCTAATCCTATTGTGAATCCCATCAGTCCCCATTTCCAATGATAATCCCCTCAATCCCCAATCTCAGTGTGAATCCCCTCAATCCCCTATCCCAATGTGAATCCCCCTCAATATCCAATCTCAATGTGAATCCCCCTCAGTTCCCAATCCCAATGTGAATCCCCTCAGTCCCCAATCCCAATGTGAATCCCCTCAGTCCCCAATCCCAATGTGAATCCCTTCAGTCCCCAATCCCAATGTGAATCCCCTCAGTCCCCAATCCCAATGTGAATCTCCTCAGTCCCCTATCCCAATGTGAATCCCCGCATTCCCCAATCCTAATGTGAATCCCCTGAATCCACAATCCCAATGTGAATCCCCTGAATCCTCAATCCCAATGTGAATCCCCTCAATCCCCAATCCCAATGTGAATGCCCCGCCTCAATACCAAATCCACATGTGAATCGCCTCTATCCCCAATCCCAATGTGAATCCCCTCTGTCCCCAATCCCAATGTGAATCGCCTCAATCCTCAATCCCAATGTGAATCCCCTCAGACCCATTCCCAATGTGAATCCCCTCAATCCCCAATCCCAATGTGAATCCCCCGCCTCAATCCCCAGTCCCAATGTGAATCCCGTCAGACCTCAATCCCAATGTGAATCCCCTCAATCCCCAATCCCAATGTGAAACCCATCAGTCCGCAATCCCAATGTGAATACCCTCAGTCCCCAATCCCAATGTGAATCCCCTAATCCCCAATCCCTGTGAATCCGTTGAATCCCCATTCCCAATGTGAATCCCCTCAATCCTCAATCCCAATGTGAATCCCCTCAGTCCCCATTCCCAATGTGAATCCCCTCAATCCCCAATCCCAATGTGAATCCCCCGCCTCAATCCCCAGTCCCAATGTGAATCCCGTCAGACCTCAATCCCAATGTGAATCGCCTCAATCCCCAATCTCAATGTGAATCTCCTCAATCCACAATCCCAATGTGAATCCCCTCAGTCCCCAATCCCAATGTGAATCCCCTCAATCCACAATCCCAATGTGAATCCCCTGAGTCCCCATTCCCAATGTGAATACCCTCAGTCCCCAATCCCAATGTGAATCCCCCGCCTCAATCCCAAATCCCAATGTGAGTCTCCTCAATCCCCAATCCCAATGTGAATCGCCTCAATCCCCAATCCCAATGTGAATCCACTCAGTCCCCAATCCTAATGTGAATCCCATCATTCCCCATTCCCAATGATATTCCCCTCGATCCCCAATCCCAGTGTCAATCCCCTCAATCCCCTATTCCAAGGTGAATCCCACTCAATCCCCAATCTCAATGTGAATCCCCCTCAGCCCCCAATCCCAATGTGAATCCCCTCAATCCCCAATCCCATTATGAAACTCCTCAATCCCCATTCCCAATGTGAATCCCTCATTCCCCAATCCCAATGTGAATCTCCTCAGTCCCCAATCCTCATGTGAATCTCCTCATTCCCCAATCCCAATGTGAATCCCCTCAATCACCAATCCCAATTGGAATCCCCACAGTCCCGATTCCCAATGTGAATCACCTCAGTCCCAATCCCAATGTGACTCCCCTCAGTCCCCAATCCCAATGTGAATCCCCTCAGTCCCCAATCCCAATGTGAATCCCATAAATCCACAATCCATATGTGAATCCTCTCAGTCCCCAATCCCAATGTGAAACCCATCAGCCCCCAATCCCAATGTGAATACCGTCAGTCGCTAATCCCAATGTGACTCCGCCCAGTCCCCAATCCCAATGTGAATCCCCTCAGTCCCCAATCCCAATGTGAATCCCCCTGAGCCCCCAATCCCAATGTGAATCCCCTCAATCCCCAATCCCATTATGAAACTCCTCAATCCCCATTCCCAATGTGAATCCCTGTGAATTTGGGGATCCCCTAATCCCCAATTCATGTGAATCCGCTTAATCCCCATACCCAATATGAATACCCTCAGTCCCCAATCCCAATGTGACCCCGCCCAGTCCCCAATCCCAATGTGAATCCCCTCAGTCCCCAATCCCAATGTGAATCCCCTCTGTCCCCAATCCCAGTATGAATCTCCTCAGTCCCCGATCCCAATGTGAATCCCCGTAATCCCCAATCCCAATATGAATCCCCTGAAACCACAATCCCATTGTGAATCCCCTGAATCCCCAATCCCAATGTGAGTCCCCTCAATCCCCAATCCCAATGTGAATCCCCCGCCTCAATCCCAAATCCCAATGTGAGTCTCCTCTATCCCCAATCCCAATGTGAATCGCCTCAATCCCCAATCCCAATGTGAATCCACTCAGTCCCCAATCCTAATGTGAATCCCATCAGTCCCCATTCCCAATGATAATCCCCTCAATCCCCAATCCCAGTGTGAATCCCCTCAATCCCCAATCCCAAGGTGAATCCCCCTCAATCCCCAATCTCAATGTGAATCCCCCTCAGCCCCCAATCCCAATGTGAATCCCCTCAGTCCCCAATCCCAATGTGAATCCCATAAATCCACAATCCATATGTGAATCCTCTCAGTCCCCAATCCCAATGTGAAACCCATCAGCCCCCAATCCCAATGTGAATACCGTCAGTCGCTAATCCCATTGTGACTCCGCCCAGTCCCCAATCCCAATGTGAATCCCCTCAGTCCCCAATCCCAATGTGAATCCCCCTCAGCCCCCAATCCCAATGTGAATCCCCTCAATCCCCAATCCCATTATGAAACTCCTCAATCCCCATTCCCAATGTGAATCCCTGTGAATTTGGGGATCCCCTAATCCCCAATTCATGTGAATCCGCTTAATCCCCATACCCAATATGAATACCCTCAGTCCCCAATCCCAATGTGACCCCGCCCAGTCCCCAATCCCAATGTGAATCCCCTCAGTCCCCAATCCCAATGTGAATCCCCTCTGTCCCCAATCCCAGTATGAATCTCCTCAGTCCCCGATCCCAATGTGAATCCCCGTAATCCCCAATCCCAATATGAATCCCCTGAAACCACAATCCCATTGTGAATCCCCTGAATCCCCAATCCCAATGTGAGTCCCCTCAATCCCCAATCCCAATGTGAATCCCCCGCCTCAATCCCAAATCCCAATGTGAGTCTCCTCTATCCCCAATCCCAATGTGAATCGCCTCAATCCCCAATCCCAATGTGAATGCACTCAGTCCCCAATCCTAATGTGAATCCCATCAGTCCCCATTCCCAATGATAATCCCCTCAATCCCCAATCCCAGTGTGAATCCCCTCAATCCCCAATCCCAAGGTGAATCCCCCTCAATCCCCAATCTCAATGTGAATCGCCCTCAGCCCCCAATCCCAATGTGAATCCCCTCAATCCCCAATCCCATTATGAATCTCCTCAATCCCCATTCCCAATGTGAATTCCTCCGTCCCCAATCCCAATGTGTATCCCCTCAGTCCCCAATCCTCATGTGAATCTCCTCAGTCCACAATCCCAATGTGAATCCCCACAATCACCAATCCCAATTGGAATCCCCACAGTCCAAATTCTCAATGCGTATCCCCTCAGTCCCAATCCCAATGTGAATCCCCTCAATCCCCAATCCCAATGTGAATCCCCTCAGTCCCCAATCCCAATGTGAATCCCCTCAGTTCCCAATCCCAATGTGAATCCCCTCAGTCCCGAATCCCAATGTGAAACCCATCAGCCCCCAATCCCAATGTGAATACCCTCAGTCCCCAATCCCAATGTGACCCTTCCCAGTCCCCAATCCCAATGTGAATCCCCTCAGTCCCCAATCCCAATGTGAATCCCCTAATCCCCAATCCATGTGAATCCGCTGAATCCCCATTCCCAATGTGAATACCCTCAGTCCCCAATCCCAATGTGACCCCGTCCAGTCCCCAATCCCAATGTGAATCCCCTCAGTCCCCAATCCCAATGTGAATCCCCCAATCCCCAATCCATGTGAATCCTCTGAATCCCCATTCCCAATGTGAATCCCCTCAATCCCCAATCTCAATGTGAATCTGGTCAATCCACAATCCCAATTTGAATCCCCTCAGTCCCCAATCCCAATGTGAATCCCCTCAATCCCCAATCCCAATGTGAAACCCATCAGTCCGCAATCCCAATGTGAATACCCTCAGTCCCCAATCCCAATGTGACCCTTCCCAGTCCCCAATCCCAATGTGAATCCCCAAATCCCCAATCCATGTGAATCCCCTTAATCCCCATTCCCAATGTGAATCCCCTCAGTTCTCAATCCCAATGTGAATCCCCTCAGTCCCCAATCCCAATGTGAATCCCCTCAATCCACAATCCCAATGTGAATCCCCTCAGTCCCCAATCCCAATGTGAATCCCCTCAGTCCCCAATCCCAATGTGAATCTCCTCAGTCCCCGATCCCAATGTGAATCCCCGCAATCCACAATCCTAATGTGAATCCCCTGAATCCACAATCCCAATGTGAATCCCCTGAATCCTCAATCCCAATGTGAATCCCCTCAATCCCCAATCCCAATGTGAATCCCCCGCCTCAATCCCAAATCCCCATGTGAATCGCCTCTATCCCCAATCCGAATGTGAATCCCTTCATTCCCCAATCCCAATGTGAATCGCCTCAATCCCAATGAGATTCCCCTCAGTTCCCATTCCCAATGTGAATCCCATCATTCCAAATCCCAATGTGAATCCCCCGCCTCAATCCCCAGTCCCAATGTGAATCCCCTCAGTCCTCAATCCCAATGTGAATCCCCTCAATCCCCAATCCCAATGTGAAACCCATCAGTCCGCAATCCCAATGTGAATACCATAGTCCCCAATCCCAATGTGACCCTTCCCAGTCCCCAATCCCAATGTGAATCCCCTCAGTCCCCAATCCCAATGTGAATCCCCACAGTCCCAATCCCAATGTGAATCCCCTCAATCCCAAATCCCAATGTGAATCCCCCGACTCAATCCCAAATTCCAATGTGAGTCTCCTCAATCCCCAATCCCAATGTGAAGCGCCTCAATCCCCAATCCCAATGTGAATCCACTCAGTCCCTAATCCTATTGTGAATCCCATCAGCCCCCAATCCCAATGTGAATCCCCTCAATCCCCAATCCCATTATGAATCTCCTCAATCCCCATTCCCAATGTGAATTCCTCAGTCCCCAATCCCAATGTGTATCCCCTCAGTCCCCAATCCTCATGTGAATCTCCTCAGTCCACAATCCCAATGTGAATCCCCACAATCACCAATCCCAATTGGAATCCCCACAGTCCAAATTCTCAATGCGTATCCCCTCAGTCCCAATCCCAATGTGAATCCCCTCAATCCCCAATCCCAATGTGAATCCCCTCAGTCCCCAATCGCAATGTGAATCCCCTCAGTTCCCAATCCCAATGTGAATCCCCTCAGTCCCGAATCCCAATGTGAAACCCATCAGCCCCCAATCTCAATGTGAATACCCTCAGTCCCCAATCCCAATGTGACCCTTCCCAGTCCCCAATCCCAATGTGAATCCCCTCAGTCCCCAATCCCAATGTGAATCCCCTAATCCCCAATCCATGTGAATCCGCTGAATCCCCATTCCCAATGTGAATACCCTCAGTCCCCAATCCCAATGTGACCCCGTCCAGTCCCCAATCCCAATGTGAATCCCCTCAGTCCCCAATCCCAATGTGAATCCCCCAATCCCCAATCCATGTGAATCCTCTGAATCCCCATTCCCAATGTGAATCCCCTCAATCCCCAATCTCAATGTGAATCTGGTCAATCCACAATCCCAATTTGAATCCCCTCAGTGCCCAATCCCAATGTGAATCCCCTCAATCCCCAATCCCAATGTGAAACCCATCAGTCCGCAATCCCAATGTGAATACCCTCAGTCCCCAATCCCAATGTGACCCTTCCCAGTCCCCAATCCCAATGTGAATCCCCAAATCCCCAATCCATGTGAATCCCCTTAATCCCCATTCCCAATGTGAATCCCCTCAGTTCCCAATCCCAATGTGAATCCCCTCAGTCCCCAATCCCAATGTGAATCCCCTCAATCCACAATCCCAATGTGAATCCCCTCAGTCCCCAATCCCAATGTGAATCCCCTCAGTCCCCAATCCCAATGTGAATCTCCTCAGTCCCCGATCCCAATGTGAATCCCCGCAATCCACAATCCTAATGTGAATCCCCTGAATCCACAATCCCAATGTGAATCCCCTGAATCCTCAATCCCAATGTGAATCCCCTCAATCCCCAATCCCAATGTGAATCCCCCGCCTCAATCCCAAATCCCCATGTGAATCGCCTCTATCCCCAATCCGAATGTGAATCCCTTCATTCCCCAATGCCAATGTGAATCGCCTCAATCCCAATGAGATTCCCCTCAGTTCCCATTCCCAATGTGAATCCCATCATTCCAAATCCCAATGTGAATCCCCCGCCTCAATCCCCAGTCCCAATGTGAATCCCCTCAGTCCTCAATCCCAATGTGAATCCCCTCAATCCCCAATCCCAATGTGAAACCCATCAGTCCGCAATCCCAATGTGAATACCATAGTCCCCAATCCCAATGTGACCCTTCCCAGTCCCCAATCCCAATGTGAATCCCCTCAGTCCCCAATCCCAATGTGAATCCCCACAGTCCCAATCCCAATGTGAATCCCCTCAATCCCAAATCCCAATGTGAATCCCCCGACTCAATCCCAAATTCCAATGTGAGTCTCCTCAATCCCCAATCCCAATGTGAAGCGCCTCAATCCCCAATCCCAATGTGAATCCACTCAGTCCCTAATCCTATTGTGAATCCCATCAGTCCCCATTTCCAATGATAATCCCCTCAATCCCCAATCTCAGTGTGAATCCCCTCAATCCCCTATCCCAAAGTGAATCCCCCTCAATATCCAATCGCAATGTGAATCCCCCTCAGTTCCCAATCCCAATGTGAATCCCCTCAGTCCCCAATCCCAATGTGAATCCCCTCAGTCCCCAATCCCAATGTGAATCCCTTCAGTCCCCAATCCCAATGTGAATCCCCTCAGTCCCCAATCCCAATGTGAATCTCCTCAGTCCCCTATCCCAATGTGAATCCCCGCATTCCCCAATCCTAATGTGAATCCCCTGAATCCACAATCCCAATGTGAATCCCCTGAATCCTCAATCCCAATGTGAATCCCCTCAATCCCCAATCCCAATGTGAATGCCCCGCCTCAATACCAAATCCACATGTGAATCGCCTCTATCCCCAATCCCAATGTGAATCCCCTCTGTCCCCAATCCCAATGTGAATCGCCTCAATCCTCAATCCCAATGTGAATCCCCTCAGTCCCCATTCCCAATGTGAATCCCCTCAATCCCCAATCCCAATGTGAATCCCCCGCCTCAATCCCCAGTCCCAATGTGAATCCCCTCAGACCTCAATCCCAATGTGAATCCCCTCAATCCCCAATCCCAATGTGAAACCCATCAGTCCGTAATCCCAATGTGAATACCATAGTCCCCAATCCCAATGTGACCCTTCCCAGTCCCCAATCCCAATGTGAATCCCCTCAGTCCCCAATCCCAATGTGAATCCCCACAGTCCCAATCCCAATGTGAATCCCCTCAATCCCAAATCCCAATGTGAATCCCCCGACTCAATCCCAAATTTCAATGTGAGTCTCCTCAATCCCCAATCCCAATGTGAAGCGCCTCAATCCCCAATCCCAATGTGAATCCACTCAGTCCCTAATCCTATTGTGAATCCCATCAGTCCCCATTTCCAATGATAATCCCCTCAATCCCCAATCTCAGTGTGAATCCCCTCAATCCCCTATCCCAAAGTGAATCCCCCTCAATATCCAATCTCAATGTGAATCCCCCTCAGTTCCCAATCCCAATGTGAATCCCCTCAGTCCCCAATCCCAATGTGAATCCCCTCAGTCCCCAATCCCAATGTGAATCCCTTCAGTCCCCAATCCCAATGTGAATCCCCTCAGTCCCCAATCCCAATGTGAATCTCCTCAGTCCCCTATCCCAATGTGAATCCCCGCATTCCCCAATCCTAATGTGAATCCCCTGAATCCACAATCCCAATGTGAATCCCCTGAATCCTCAATCCCAATGTGAATCCCCTCAATCCCCAATCCCAATGTGAATGCCCCGCCTCAATACCAAATCCACATGTGAATCGCCTCTATCCCCAATCCCAATGTGAATCCCCTCTGTCCCCAATCCCAATGTGAATCGCCTCAATCCTCAATCCCAATGTGAATCCCCTCGTCCCCATTCCCAATGTGAATCCCCTCAATCCCCAATCCCAATGTGAATCCCCCGCCTCAATCCCCAGTCCCAATGTGAATCCCCTCAGACCTCAATCCCAATGTGAATCCCCTCAATCCCCAATCCCAATGTGAAACCCATCAGTCCGCAATCCCAATGTGAATACCCTCAGTCCCCAATCCCAATGTGACCCTTCCCAGTCCCCAATCCCAATGTGAATCCCCTCAGTCCCCAATCCCAATGTGAATCCCCTAATCCCCAATCCCTGTGAATCCGTTGAATCCCCATTCCCAATGTGAATCCCCTCAGTCCCCAATCCCAATGTGAATCGCCTCAATCCCCAATCTCAATGTGAATCTCCTCAATCCACAATCCCAATGTGAATCCCCTCAGTCCCCAATCCCAATGTGAATCCCCTCAATCCACAATCCCAATGTGAATCCCCTGAGTCCCCATTCCCAATGTGAATACCCTCAGTCCCCAATCCCAATGTGAATCCCCCGCCTCAATCCCAAATCCCAATGTGAGTCTCCTCAATCCCCAATCCCAATGTGAATCGCCTCAATCCCCAATCCCAATGTGAATCCACTCAGTCCCCAATCCTAATGTGAATCCCATCATTCCCCATTCCCAATGATATTCCCCTCGATCCCCAATCCCAGTGTCAATCCCCTCAATCCCCTATTCCAAGGTGAATCCCACTCAATCCCCAATCTCAATGTGAATCCCCCTCAGCCCCCAATCCCAATGTGAATCCCCTCAATCCCCAATCCCATTATGAAACTCCTCAATCCCCATTCCCAATGTGAATCCCTCATTCCCCAATCCCAATGTGAATCTCCTCAGTCCCCAATCCTCATGTGAATCTCCTCATTCCCCAATCCCAATGTGAATCCCCTCAATCACCAATCCCAATTGGAATCCCCACAGTCCCGATTCCCAATGTGAATCACCTCAGTCCCAATCCCAATGTGACTCCCCTCAGTCCCCAATCCCAATGTGAATCCCCTCAGTCCCCAATCCCAATGTGAATCCCATAAATCCACAATCCATATGTGAATCCTCTCAGTCCCCAATCCCAATGTGAAACCCATCAGCCCCCAATCCCAATGTGAATACCGTCAGTCGCTAATCCCAATGTGACTCCGCCCAGTCCCCAATCCCAATGTGAATCCCCTCAGTCCCCAATCCCAATGTGAATCCCCCTGAGCCCCCAATCCCAATGTGAATCCCCTCAATCCCCAATCTCATTATGAAACTCCTCAATCCCCATTCCCAATGTGAATCCCTGTGAATTTGGGGATCCCCTAATCCCCAATTCATGTGAATCCGCTTAATCCCCATACCCAATATGAATACCCTCAGTCCCCAATCCCAATGTGACCCCGCCCAGTCCCCAATCCCAATGTGAATCCCCTCAGTCCCCAATCCCAATGTGAATCCCCTCTGTCCCCAATCCCAGTATGAATCTCCTCAGTCCCCGATCCCAATGTGAATCCCCGTAATCCCCAATCCCAATATGAATCCCCTGAAACCACAATCCCATTGTGAATCCCCTGAATCCCCAATCCCAATGTGAGTCCCCTCAATCCCCAATCCCAATGTGAATCCCCCGCCTCAATCCCAAATCCCAATGTGAGTCTCCTCTATCCCCAATCCCAATGTGAATCGCCTCAATCCACAATCCCAATGTGAATCCACTCAGTCCCCAATCCTAATGTGAATCCCATCAGTCCCCATTCCCAATGATAATCCCCTCAATCCCCAATCCCAGTGTGAATCCCCTCAATCCCCAATCCCAAGGTGAATCCCCCTCAATCCCCAATCTCAATGTGAATCCCCCTCAGCCCCCAATCCCAATGTGAATCCCCTCAATCCCCAATCCCATTATGAATCTCCTCAATCCCCATTCCCAATGTGAATTCCTCCGTCCCCAATCCCAATGTGTATCCCCTCAGTCCCCAATCCTCATGTGAATCTCCTCAGTCCACAATCCCAATGTGAATCCCCACAATCACCAATCCCAATTGGAATCCCCACAGTCCAAATTCTCAATGCGTATCCCCTCAGTCCCAATCCCAATGTGAATCCCCTCAATCCCCAATCCCAATGTGAATCCCCTCAGTCCCCAATCCCAATGTGAATCCCCTCAGTCCCCAATCCCAATGTGAATCCCCTCAGTCCCGAATCCCAATGTGAAACCCATCAGCCCCCAATCCCAATGTGAATACCCTCAGTCCCCAATCCCAATGTGACCCTTCCCAGTCCCCAATCCCAATGTGAATCCCCTCAGTACCCAATCCCAATGTGAATCCCCTAATCCCCAATCCATGTGAATCCGCTGAATCCCCATTCCCAATGTGAATGCCCTCAGTCCCCAATCCCAATGTGACCCCGTCCAGTCCCCAATCCCAATGTGAATCCCCTCAGTCCCCAATCCCAATGTGAATCCCCCAATCCCCAATCCATGTGAATCCTCTGAATCCACATTCCCAATGTGAATCCCCTCAATCCCCAATCTCAATGTGAATCTGGTCGATCCACAATCCCAATTTGAATCCCCTCAGTCCCCAACCCCAATGTGAATCCCCTCAATCCCCAATCCCAATGTGAAACCCATCAGTCCGCAATCCCAATGTGAATACCCTCAGTCCCCAATCCCAATGTGACCCTTCCCAGTCCCCAATCCCAATGTGAATCCCCAAATCCCCAATTCATGTGAATCCCCTTAATCCCCATTCCCAATGTGAATCCCCTCAGTTCCCAATCCCAATGTGAGTCCCCTCAGTCCCTAATCCCAATGTGAATCCCCTCAATCCACAATCCCAATGTGAATCCCCTCAGTCCCCAATCCCAATGTGAATCCCCTCAGTCCCCAATCCCAATGTGAATCTCCTCAGTCCCCGATCCCAATGTGAATCCCCGCAATCCACAATCCTAATGTGAATCCCCTGAATCCACAATCCCAATGTGAATCCCCTGAATCCTCAATCCCAATGTGAATCCCCTCAATCCCCAATCCCAATGTGAATCCCCCGCCTCAATCCCAAATCCCTATGTGAATCGCCTCTATCCCCAATCCGAATGTGAATCCCCTCATTCCCCAATGCCAATGTGAATCGCCTCAATCCCAATGAGATTCCCCTCAGTTCCCATTCCCAATGTGAATCCCATCAATCCCAAATCCCAATGTGAATCCCCCGCCTCAATACCCAGTCCCAATGTGAATCCCCTCAGTCCTCAATCCCAATGTGAATCCCCTCAATCCCCAATCCCAATGTGAAACCCATCAGTCCGCAATCCCAATGTGAATACCATAGTCCCCAATCCCAATGTGACCCTTCCCAGTCCCCAATCCCAATGTGAATCCCCTCAGTCCCCAATCCCAATGTGAATCCCCACAGTCCCAATCCCAATGTGAATCCCCTCAATCACAAATCCCAATGTGAATCCCCCGACTCAATCCCAAATTCCAATGTGAGTCTCCTCAATCCCCAATCCCAATGTGAATCGCCTCAATCCCCAATCCCAATGTGAATCCACTCAGTCCCTAATCCTATTGTGAATCCCATCAGTCCCCATTTCCAATGATAATCCCCTCAATCCCCAATCTCAGTGTGAATCCCCTCAATCCCCTATCCCAAAGTGAATCCCCCTCAATATCCAATCTCAATGTGAATCCCCCTCAGCCCCCATTCCCATTGTGAATCCCCTCAATCCCCAATCCCATTATGAATCTCCTCAAACCCCATTCCCAATGTGAATTCCTCCATCCCCAATCACAATGTGAATCCCCTCAGTCCCCAATCATCATGTGAATCTCCTCAGTCCCCAATCCCAATGTGAATCCCCTCAATCACCAATCCCAATTGGAATCCCCACAGTCCCCAATCCCAATGTGAATCCCCTCAATCTCCAATCCCAATGTGAAACCCATCAGTCCGCAATCCCAATGTGGATACCCTCAGTCCCCAATCCCAATGTGACCCTTCCCAGTCCCCAATCCCAATGTGAATCCCCTCAGTCCCCAATCCCAATGTGAATCCCCTAATCCCCAATCCATGTGAATCCCCTGAATCCCCATTCCCAATGTGAATCCCCTCAATTCCCAATCCCAATGTGAATCCCCTCAGTCCCCAATCCCAATGTGAATCCCCTCAATCCACAATCCCAATGTGAATCCCCTCAGTCCCCAATCCCAATGTGAAACCCCTCAGTCCCCAATCCCAATGTGAATCTCCTCCGTCCCCGATCCCAATGTGAATCCCCGCAATCCCCAATCCTAATGTGAATCCCCTGAATCCAAAATCCCAATGTGAATCCCCTGAATCCTCAATCCCAATGTGAATCGCCTCAATCCCCAATCCCAATGTGAATCCCCCGCCTCAGTCCCCAATCCCAATGTGAATCGCCTCAATCCTCAATCCCAATGTGAATCCCCTCAGTTCCCATTCCCAATGTGAATCCCCTCAATCCCCAATCCCAATGTGAATGCCCCGACTCAATCCTCAGTCCCAATGTGAATCCCCTCAGTCCTCAATCCCAATGTGAATCCCCTCAAGCCGCAATCCCAATGTGAAACCCATCAGTCCGCAATTCCAATGTGAATACCCTCAGTCCCCAATCCCAATGTGACCCTTCCCAGTCCCCAATCCCAATGTGAATCCCCACAGTCCCCAATCCCAGTGTGAATCCCCTAATCCCCAATCCCTGTGAGTCCCTTTAATCCCCATTCTCTATGTGAATCCCCTTAGTCCCCAATCCCAATGTGAATCCCCTCAGTCCACAATCCCAATGTGAATCCCCTCAATCCACAATCCCAATGTGAATCCCCTGAATCCCCAATCCCAATGTGAATCCCCTCAATCACCAATCCCAATGTGAATCCCCCGCCTCAATCCCAAATCCCAATGTGAATCCCCTCAATCACCACTCCCAATTGGAATACCCACAGTCCCGATTCTCAATGTGAATCCCCTCAGTCCCAATCCCAATGTGAATCCCCTCAATCCCCAATCCCAATGTGAATCCCCTCAGTCCCCAATGCCAATGTAAATCCCCTAAGACCCCAATCCCAATGTGAATCCCCTCAGTCCCCAATCCCAATGTGAAACCCATCAGCCCCCAATCCCAATGTGAATACCCTCAGTCGCCAATCCCAATGTGACTCCGACCAGTCCCCAATCCCAATGTGAATCCCCTCAGTCCCCAATCCCAATGTGAATCCCCTAATCCCCAATCCATGTGAATCCCCTGAATCTCCATTCCCAATGTGAATACCCTCAGTCCCCAATCCCAATGTGAACCCGCCCTGTCCACAATCCCAATGTGAATCCCCTCAGTCCCCAATCCCAATGTGAATCCCCTCAATCCACAATCCCAATGTGAATCCCCTCAGTCCCCAATCCCAATGTGAATCCCCTCTGTCCCCAATCCCAGTATGAATCTCCTCAGTCCCCGATCCCAATGTGAATCCCCGTCATCCGCAATCCCAATATGAATCCCCTGAAACCACAATCCCAACGTGAATCCCTTGAATCCCCAATCCCAATGTGAATCGCCTCAATCCCCAATCCCAATGTGAATCCACTCAGTCCCCAATCCCAATGTTAATCATATCAGTCCCCATTCCCAATGATAATCACCTCAATCCCCAATCCCAGTGTGAATTCCCTCAATCCCTAATCCCAAAGTGAATCCCCCTCAATCCCCAATCTCAATGTGAATCCCCCTCAGCCCCCAATCCCAATGTGAATCCCCTCAATCCCCAATCCCATTATGAATCTCCTCAATCCCCATTCCCAATGTGAATCCCTCCGTCCCCAATCTCAATGTGAATCCCCTCAGTCCCCAATCCACATGTGAATCTCCTCAGTCCCCAATTCCAATGTGAATCCCCTCAATCACCAATCCCAATTGGAATACCCACAGTCCCGATTCTCAATGTGAATCCCCTCAGTCCCAATCCCAATGTGAATCCCCTCAATCCCCAATCCCAATGTGAATCCCCTCAGTCCCCAATCCCAATGTGAATCCCCTAAGTCCCCAATCCCAATGTGAATCCCCTCAGTCCCCAATCCCAATGTGAAACCCATCAGCCCCCAATCCCAATGTGAATCCCCTCAGTCCCCAATCCCAATGTGAAACCCATCAGCCCCCAATCCCAATGTGAATACCCTCAGTCGCCAATCCCAATGTGACTCCGCCCAGTCCACAATCCCAATGTGTATCCCCTCAGTCCCCAATCCCAATGTGAATCCCCTAATCCCCAATCCATGTGAATCCCCTGAATCCCCATTCCCAATGTGAATACCCTCAGTCCCCAATCCCAATGTGAACCCGCCCAGTCCACAATCCCAATGTGAATCCCCTCAGTCCCCAATCCCAATGTGAATCCCCTCAATCCACAATCCCAATGTGAATCCCCTCAGTCCCCAATCCCAATGTGAATCCCCTCTGTCCCCAATCCCAGAATGAATTTCCTCAGTCACCGACCGATCCCAATGTGAATCCCCGTAATCCGCAATCCCAATATGAATCCCCTGAAACCACAATCCCAATGTGAATCCCTTGAATCCCCAATCCCAATGTGAAACCCCTCAATCCCCAATCCTAATGTGAATATCCCGCCTCAATCCCCAATCCCAATGGGAATCGCCTCAATCCCCAATCCCAATGTGAATCCACTCAGTCCCCAATCCTAATGTTAATCCCATCAGTCCCCATTCCCAATGATAATCACCTCAATCCCCAATCCCAGTGTGAATCCCCTCAATCCCTAATCCCCTCAATCCCCAATCTCAATGTGAATCTCCTCAATCCACAATCCCAATGTGAATCCCCTCAGTCCCCAATCGCAATGTGAATCCCCTCAGTCCCCAATCCCAATGTGAATCCCCTCAATCCCCAATCCAAATGTGAAACCCATCAGTCCGCAATCCCAATGTGAATACCCTCAGTCCCCAATCCCAATGTGACCCTTCCCAGTCCCCAATCCCAATGTGAATCCCCTCAGTCCCCAATCCCAATGTGAATCCCCTAATCCCCAATCCATGTGAATCCCCTGAATCCCCATTCCCAATGTGAATCCCCTCAGTTCCCAATCCCAATGTGAATCCCCTCAGTCCCCAATCCCAATGTGAATCCCCTCAATCCACAATCCCAATGTGAATCCCCTCAGTCCCCAATCCCAATGTGAATCCCCTCAGTCCCCAATCCCCATGTGAATCGCCTCTATCCCCAATCCCAATGTGAATCCCCTCTGTCCCCAATCCCAATGTGAAACGCCTCAATCCTCAATCCCAATGTGAATCCCCTCAGTCCCCATTCCCAATGTGAATCCCCTCAATCCCCAATCCCAATGTGAATCCCCCGCCTCAATCCCCAGTCCCAATGTGAATCCCCTCAGACCTAAATCCCAATGTGAATCCCCTCAATCCCCAATCCCAATGTGAAACCCATCAGTCCGCAATCCCAATGTGAATACCCTCAGTCCCCAATCCCAATGTGACCCTTCCCAGTCCCCAATCCCAATGTGACCCTTCCCAGTCCCCAATCCCAATGTGAATCCCCTCAGTCCCCAATCCCAATGTGAATCCCCTAATCCCCAATCCCTGTGAATCCGTTGAATCCCTATTCCCAATGTGAATCCCCTCAGTCCCCAATCCCAATGTGAATCGCCTCAATCCCCAATCTCAATGTGAATCTCCTCAATCCACAATCCCAATGTGAATCCCCTCAGTCCCCAATCCCAATGTGAATCCCCTCAATCCACAATCCCAATGTGAATCCCCTGAGTCCCCATTCCCAATGTGAATACCCTCAGTCCCCAATCCCAATGTGACCCCGCCCAGTCCCCAATCCCAATGTGAATCCCCTCAATCCCCAATCTCAATGTGAATCTCCTCAATCCACAATCCCAATGTGAATCCCCTTAGTACCCAATCTGAATGTGAATCTCCTCAGTCCCCGATCCCAATGTGAATCCCCTCAATCCCCAATCCCAATTTGAATCCCCCACAGTCCCGATTCTCAATCTGAATCCGCTCAGTCCCAAATCCCAATGTGAATCCCCTCAATCCCCAATCCCAATGTGAATGCCCTCAATCCCCAATCCCAATGTGACCCTTCCCAGTCCCCAATCCCAATGTGAATCCCTTCAGTCCGCAATTCCAATGTGAATCCCCTAATCCCCAATCCATATGAATCACCTGAATCCCCATGCCCAATGTGAATCCCCTCAGTTCCCAATCCCAATGCGAATCCCCTCAGTCCCCAATCCCAATGTGAATCCCCTCAATCCACAATCCCAATGTGAATCCCCTGAATCCTCAATCCCAATGTGAATCCCCTCAATCCCCAATCCCAATGTGAACCCCCGCCGCAATCCCAAATCCCCATGTGAATCGCCTCTATCCCCAATCCCAATGTGAATCCCCTCAGTCCCCAATCCCAATGTGAACCGCCTCAATCCTCAATTCCAATGTGAATCCCCTCAGTCCCCATTCCCAATGTGAATCCCCTCAATCCCCAATACCAATGTGAATCCCCCGCCTCAATCCCCAGTCCCAGTGTGAATCCCCTCAGTCGTCAATCCCAATGTGAATCCACTCAATGCCCAATCGCAATGTGAAACCCATCAGTCCGCAATCCCAATGTGAATACCCTCAGTCCCCAATCCCAATGTGACCCTTCCCAGTCCCCAATCCCAATGTGAATCCCCTCAGTCCCCAATCCCAATGTGAATCCCCTAGTCCCCAATCCCTGTGAATCCCTTGAATCCCCATTCCCAATGTGAATCCCCTTAGTCCCCAATCCCAATGTGAATCCCCTCAGCCCCAATCCCAATGTGAATCCCCTCAATCCACAATCGCAATGTGAATCCCCTCAATCCCCAATCCCAATGTGAATCCTCTCAATCCCCAATCCCAATGTGAATCCCCTCAATCGCCAATCCCAATGTGAATCCCCCGCCTCAATCCCAAATCCCAATGTGAATCTCCTCAATCCCCATTCCCAATGTGAATCGCCTCAATCCCCAATCCCAATGTGAATCCACTCAGTCCCCAATCCTAATGTGAATCCCATCATTCCCCATTCCCAATGATAATCCCCTCAATCCCCAATCCCAGTGTGAATCCCCTCAATCCCCTATCCCAAGGGGAACCCCCCTCAATCCCCAATCTCAATGTGAATCCCCCTCAGCCCCCAATCCGATTGTGAATCCCCTCAATCCGCAATGCCATTATGAATCTCCTCAATCCCCATTCCGAATGTGAATCCCTCCGTCCCCAATCCCAATGTGAATCCCCTCAGTCCCCAATCCTCACGTGAATCTCCTCAGTCCCAAATCCCAATGTGAATCCCCTCAATCACCAATCCCAATTGGAATCCCCACAGTCCCGATTCCCAATGTGAATCCCCGCAATCCCCAATCCTAAAGTGGATCCCCTGAATCCACAATCCCAATGTGAATCCCCTGAATCCTCAATCCCAATGTGAATCCCCTCAATCCCCAATCCCAATGTGAATCCCCCGCCTCAATCCCAAATCCCCATGTGAATCGCCTCTATCCCCAATCCGAATGTCAATGTGAATCCCCTCAGTCCCCAATCCCAATATGAATCCCCTAATCCCCAATCCATGTGAATCCCCTGAATGCCCATTCCCAATGTGAATCCCCTCAGTTCCCAATCCCAATGTGAATCCCCTCAGTCCCCAATCCCAATGTGAATCCCCTCAATCCACAATCCCAATCTGAATCCCCGCAGTCCCCAATCGCAATGTGAATCCCCTCAGTCCCCAATCCCAATGTGAATCTACACAGTCCCCGATTCCGATGTGAATCCCCGCAATCCCCAATCCTAATGTGAATCCCCTGAATCCACAATCCCAATGTGAATCCCCTGAATCCTCAATCCCAATGTGAATCCCCTCAATCCCCAATCCCAATGTGAATCCCCTGCCTCAATCCCAAATCCCCATGTGATTCGCCCCTACCCCAATCCCAATGTGAATCCCCTCAGTCCCCAATCCCAATGTGAATCGCCTTAATCCTCAATCCCAATGTGAATCCCCTCAGTCCCCAATCCCAATGTGAATCCCCCGCCTCAATCCCCAATCCCAATGTGAATCCCCCGCCTCAATCCCCAGTCCCAATGTGAATCCCCTCAGTCCTCAATTCCAATGTGAATCCCCTCAATCCCCAATCCCAATGTGAAACCCATCAGTCCGCAATCCCAATGTGAATACCCTCAGTCCCCAATCCCAATGTGACCCTTCCCAGGCCCCAATCCCAATGTGAATCCCCTCAGTCCCCAATCCCAATGTAAATCCCTTAATCCCCAATCCATGTGAATCCCTTGAATCCCCATTCGCAATGTGAATCCCCTTAGTCCCCAATCCCAATGTGAATCCCCTCAGTCCCCAATCCCAATGTGAATCCCCTCAAAACACAATCCCAATGTGAATCCCCTGAATCCCCAATCCCAATGTGAATCCCATCAATCCCCAATCCCAATGTGAATCCTCCGCCTCAATCCCAAATCCCAATGTGAGTCTCCTCAATCACCAATCCCAATGTGAATCCCCTCAGTCCCCAATCCCAATGTGAATCACCTCAGTCCCCAATCCCAATGTCAATCCCCTCAGTCCCCAATCCCAATGTGAATTCCCTCAGTCCCCAATCCCAATGTGAAACCCATCAGCCCCCAATCCCAATGTGAATACCCTCAGTCCCCAATCCCAATGTGACCCCGCCCAGTCCACAATCCCAATGTGAATCCCCTCAGTCCCCAGTCCCAATGTGAATCCCCTAATCCCCAATCCATGTGAATCCCCTGAATGCCCATTCCCAATGTGAATACCCTCAGTCCCCAATCCCAATGTGACACCGCCCAGTCCCCAATCCCAATGTGAATCCCCTCAGTCCCCAATCCCAATGTGAATCCCCCAATCCCCAATCCATGTGAATCCTCTGAATCCCCATTCCCAATGTGAATCCCCTCAGTCCCCAATCCGAATGTGAATCTCCTCAGTCCCCGATGCCAATGTGAATCCCCTCAATCCCCAATCACTATTGGAATCCCCCACAGTCCCGATTCTCAATCTGAATCCGCACAGTCCCAAATCAAAGAACAAACAAGAACAAAGAAATGTACAGCACAGGAACAGGCCCTTCGGCCCTCCAAGCCCGTGCCGACCATACTGCCCGACTAAACTACAATCTTCTACACTTCCTGGGTCCGTATCCTTCTATTCCCATCCTATTCATATATTTGTCAAGATGCCCCTTAAATGTCCCTATCGTCCCTGCTTCCACTACCTCCTCCGGTCGTGAGTTCCAGGCACCCACTAACCTCTGCGTAAAAAACTTGCCTCGTACATCTATTCTAAACTTTGCCCCTCTCACCTTAAACCTATGCCCCCTAGTAATTGACCCCTCTACCCTGGGGAAAAGCCTCTGACTATCCACTCTGTCTATGCCCCTCATAATTTTGTATACCTCTATCAGGTCGCCCCTCAACCTCCTTCGTTCCAGTGAGAACAAACCGAGTTTATTCAATCGCTCCTCATAGCTTATGCCCTCCATACCAGGCAACATTCTGGTAAATCTCTTCTGCACCCTCTCTAAATCCCAATATGAATCCCCTCAATCCCCAATCCCAATGTGAATGCCCTCTGTCCCCAATCCAAATGTGCATCCCCTCAGTACCCAATCCCAATGTGAATCCCCTCAATCCCCAATCCCAATGTGAATCCCCTCAATCCCCAATCCCATTGTGAAGCCCATCAGTCCCCAATCCCAATGTGACCCTTCCCAGTCCCCAATCCCAATGTGAATCCCCTGAATCCCCAATCCATGTGAATCCCTTGAATCCCCATTCCCAATGTGAATCCCCTCAGTTCCCAATCCCAATGTGAATCCCCTCAGTCCCCAATCCCAATGTGAATCCCCTCAATCCACAATCCCAATGTCAATCCCCTCAGTCCCGAATCCCAATGTGAATCACCTCAGTCCCCAATCCCAATGTGAATCTCCTCAGTCCCCGATCCCAATGTGAATCCCCGCAATCCCCAATCCTAATGTGAATCCCCTGAATCCACAATCCCAATGTGAACCCCCTGAATCCTCAATCCCAATGTGAATACCCTCAATCCCCAATCCCAATATGAACCCCCCGCCTCAATCCCAAATCCCCATGTGAATCGCCTCTATCCCCAATCCCAATGTGACCCCGCCCAGTCCCCAATCCCAATGTGAATCCCCTCAGTCCCCAATCCCAATGTGAATCCCCTAAGTCCCCAATCCCAATGTGAATCCCCTCAGTCCCCAATCCCAATGTGAAACCCATCAGCCCCCAATCCCAATGTGAATACCCTCAGTCGCCAATCCCAATGTGACTCCGCCCAGTCCACAATCCCAATGTGTATCCCCTCAGTCCCCAATCCCAATGTGAATCCCCTAATCCCCAATCCATGTGAATCCCCTGAATCCCCATTCCCAATGTGAATACCCTCAGTCCCCAATCCCAATGTGAACCCGCCCAGTCCACAATCCCAATGTGAATCCCCTCAGTCCCCAATCCCAATGTGAATCCCCTCAATCCACAATCCCAATGTGAATCCCCTCAGTCCCCAATCCCAATGTGAATCCCCTCTGTCCCCAATCCCAGAATGAATTTCCTCAGTCACCGACCGATCCCAATGTGAATCCCCGTAATCCGCAATCCCAATATGAATCCCCTGAAACCACAATCCCAATGTGAATCCCTTGAATCCCCAATCCCAATGTGAAACCCCTCAATCCCCAATCCTAATGTGAATATCCCGCCTCAATCCCCAATCCCAATGTGAATCGCCTCAATCCCCAATCCCAATGTGAATCCACTCAGTCCCCAATCCTAATGTTAATCCCATCAGTCCCCATTCCCAATGATAATCACCTCAATCCCCAATCCCAGTGTGAATCCCCTCAATCCCTAATCCCCTCAATCCCCAATCTCAATGTGAATCTCCTCAATCCACAATCCCAATGTGAATCCCCTCAGTCCCCAATCGCAATGTGAATCCCCTCAGTCCCCAATCCCAATGTGAATCCCCTCAATCCCCAATCCAAATGTGAAACCCATCAGTCCGCAATCCCAATGTGAATACCCTCAGTCCCCAATCCCAATGTGACCCTTCCCAGTCCCCAATCCCAATGTGAATCCCCTCAGTCCCCAATCCCAATGTGAATCCCCTAATCCCCAATCCATGTGAATCCCCTGAATCCCCATTCCCAATGTGAATCCCCTCAGTTCCCAATCCCAATGTGAATCCCCTCAGTCCCCAATCCCAATGTGAATCCCCTCAATCCACAATCCCAATGTGAATCCCCTCAGTCCCCAATCCCAATGTGAATCCCCTCAGTCCCCAATCCCCATGTGAATCGCCTCTATCCCCAATCCCAATGTGAATCCCCTCTGTCCCCAATCCCAATGTGAAACGCCTCAATCCTCAATCCCAATGTGAATCCCCTCAGTCCCCATTCCCAATGTGAATCCCCTCAATCCCCAATCCCAATGTGAATCCCCCGCCTCAATCCCCAGTCCCAATGTGAATCCCCTCAGACCTAAATCCCAATGTGAATCCCCTCAATCCCCAATCCCAATGTGAAACCCATCAGTCCGCAATCCCAATGTGAATACCCTCAGTCCCCAATCCCAATGTGACCCTTCCCAGTCCCCAATCCCAATGTGACCCTTCCCAGTCCCCAATCCCAATGTGAATCCCCTCAGTCCCCAATCCCAATGTGAATCCCCTAATCCCCAATCCCTGTGAATCCGTTGAATCCCTATTCCCAATGTGAATCCCCTCAGTCCCCAATCCCAATGTGAATCGCCTCAATCCCCAATCTCAATGTGAATCTCCTCAATCCACAATCCCAATGTGAATCCCCTCAGTCCCCAATCCCAATGTGAATCCCCTCAATCCACAATCCCAATGTGAATCCCCTGAGTCCCCATTCCCAATGTGAATACCCTCAGTCCCCAATCCCAATGTGACCCCGCCCAGTCCCCAATCCCAATGTGAATCCCCTCAATCCCCAATCTCAATGTGAATCTCCTCAATCCACAATCCCAATGTGAATCCCCTCAGTTCCCAATCCCAATGTGAATCCCCTTAGTACCCAATCTGAATGTGAATCTCCTCAGTCCCCGATCCCAATGTGAATCCCCTCAATCCCCAATCCCAATTTGAATCCCCCACAGTCCCGATTCTCAATCTGAATCCGCTCAGTCCCAAATCCCAATGTGAATCCCCTCAATCCCCAATCCCAATGTGAATGCCCTCAATCCCCAATCCCAATGTGACCCTTCCCAGTCCCCAATCCCAATGTGAATCCCTTCAGTCCGCAATTCCAATGTGAATCCCCTAATCCCCAATCCATATGAATCACCTGAATCCCCATGCCCAATGTGAATCCCCTCAGTTCCCAATCCCAATGCGAATCCCCTCAGTCCCCAATCCCAATGTGAATCCCCTCAATCCACAATCCCAATGTGAATCCCCTGAATCCTCAATCCCAATGTGAATCCCCTCAATCCCCAATCCCAATGTGAACCCCCGCCGCAATCCCAAATCCCCATGTGAATCGCCTCTATCCCCAATCCCAATGTGAATCCCCTCAGTCCCCAATCCCAATGTGAACCGCCTCAATCCTCAATTCCAATGTGAATCCCCTCAGTCCCCATTCCCAATGTGAATCCCCTCAATCCCCAATACCAATGTGAATCCCCCGCCTCAATCCCCAGTCCCAGTGTGAATCCCCTCAGTCGTCAATCCCAATGTGAATCCACTCAATGCCCAATCGCAATGTGAAACCCATCAGTCCGCAATCCCAATGTGAATCCCCTCAGTCCCCAATCCCAATGTGAAACCCATCAGTCCGCAATCCCAATGTGAATACCCTCAGTCCCCAATCCCAATGTGACCCTTCCCAGTCCCCAATCCCAATGTGAATCCCCTCAGTCCCCAATCCCAATGTGAATCCCCTAGTCCCCAATCCCTGTGAATCCCTTGAATCCCCATTCCCAATGTGAATCCCCTTAGTCCCCAATCCCAATGTGAATCCCCTCAGCCCCAATCCCAATGTGAATCCCCTCAATCCACAATCGCAATGTGAATCCTCTCAATCCCCAATCCCAATGTGAATCCCCTCAATCGCCAATCCCAATGTGAATCCCCCGCCTCAATCCCAAATCCCAATGTGAATCTCCTCAATCCCCATTCCCAATGTGAATCGCCTCAATCCCCAATCCCAATGTGAATCCACTCAGTCCCCAATCCTAATGTGAATCCCATCATTCCCCATTCCCAATGATAATCCCCTCAATCCCCAATCCCAGTGTGAATCCCCTCAATCCCCTATCCCAAGGGGAATCCCCCTCAATCCCCAATCTCAAAGTGAATCCCCCTCAGCCCCCAATCCGATTGTGAATCCCCTCAATCCGCAATGCCATTATGAATCTCCTCAATCCCCATTCCGAATGTAAATCCCTCCGTCCCCAATCCCAATGTGAATCCCCTCAGTCCCCAATCCTCACGTGAATCTCCTCAGTCCCAAATCCCAATGTGAATCCCCTCAATCACCAATCCCAATTGGAATCCCCACAGTCCCGATTCCCAATGTGAATCCCCGCAATCCCCAATCCTAAAGTGGATCCCCTGAATCCACAATCCCAATGTGAATCCCCTGAATCCTCAATCCCAATGTGAATCCCCTCAATCCCCAATCCCAATGTGAATCCCCCGCCTCAATCCCAAATCCCCATGTGAATCGCCTCTATCCCCAATCCGAATGTCAATGTGAATCCCCTCAGTCCCCAATCCCAATATGAATCCCCTAATCCCCAATCCATGTGAATCCCCTGAATGCCCATTCCCAATGTGAATCCCCTCAGTTCCCAATCCCAATGTGAATCCCCTCAGTCCCCAATCCCAATGTGAATCCCCTCAATCCACAATCCCAATCTGAATCCCCGCAGTCCCCAATCGCAATGTGAATCCCCTCAGTCCCCAATCCCAATGTGAATCTACACAGTCCCCGATTCCGATGTGAATCCCCGCAATCCCCAATCCTAATGTGAATCCCCTGAATCCACAATCCCAATGTGAATCCCCTGAATCCTCAATCCCAATGTGAATCCCCTCAATCCCCAATCCCAATGTGAATCCCCTGCCTCAATCCCAAATCCCCATGTGATTCGCCCCTACCCCAATCCCAATGTGAATCCCCTCAGTCCCCAATCCCAATGTGAATCGCCTTAATCCTCAATCCCAATGTGAATCCCCTCAGTCCCCAATCCCAATGTGAATCCCCCGCCTCAATCCCCAATCCCAATGTGAATCCCCCGCCTCAATCCCCAGTCCCAATGTGAATCCCCTCAGTCCTCAATTCCAATGTGAATCCCCTCAATCCCCAATCCCAATGTGAAACCCATCAGTCCGCAATCCCAATGTGAATACCCTCAGTCCCCAATCCCAATGTGACCCTTCCCAGGCCCCAATCCCAATGTGAATCCCCTCAGTCCCCAATCCCAATGTAAATCCCTTAATCCCCAATCCATGTGAATCCCTTGAATCCCCATTCGCAATGTGAATCCCCTTAGTCCCCAATCCCAATGTGAATCCCCTCAGTCCCCAATCCCAATGTGAATCCCCTCAAAACACAATCCCAATGTGAATCCCCTGAATCCCCAATCCCAATGTGAATCCCATCAATCCCCAATCCCAATGTGAATCCTCCGCCTCAATCCCAAATCCCAATGTGAGTCTCCTCAATCACCAATCCCAATGTGAATCCCCTCAGTCCCCAATCCCAATGTGAATCACCTCAGTCCCCAATCCCAATGTCAATCCCCTCAGTCCCCAATCCCAATGTGAATTCCCTCAGTCCCCAATCCCAATGTGAAACCCATCAGCCCCCAATCCCAATGTGAATACCCTCAGTCCCCAATCCCAATGTGACCCCGCCCAGTCCACAATCCCAATGTGAATCCCCTCAGTCCCCAGTCCCAATGTGAATCCCCTAATCCCCAATCCATGTGAATCCCCTGAATGCCCATTCCCAATGTGAATACCCTCAGTCCCCAATCCCAATGTGACACCGCCCAGTCCCCAATCCCAATGTGAATCCCCTCAGTCCCCAATCCCAATGTGAATCCCCCAATCCCCAATCCATGTGAATCCTCTGAATCCCCATTCCCAATGTGAATCCCCTCAGTCCCCAATCCGAATGTGAATCTCCTCAGTCCCCGATGCCAATGTGAATCCCCTCAATCCCCAATCACAATTGGAATCCCCCACAGTCCCGATTCTCAATCTGAATCCGCACAGTCCCAAATCAAAGAACAAACAAGAACAAAGAAATGTACAGCACAGGAACAGGCCCTTCGGCCCTCCAAGCCCGTGCCGACCATACTGCCCGACTAAACTACAATCTTCTACACTTCCTGGGTCCGTATCCTTCTATTCCCATCCTATTCATATATTTGTCAAGATGCCCCTTAAATGTCCCTATCGTCCCTGCTTCCACTACCTCCTCCGGTCGTGAGTTCCAGGCACCCACTAACCTCTGCGTAAAAAACTTGCCTCATACATCTATTCTAAACTTTGCCCCTCTCACCTTAAACCTATGCCCCCTAGTAATTGACCCCTCTACCCTGGGGAAAAGCCTCTGACTATCCACTCTGTCTATGCCCCTCATAATTTTGTATCCCTCTATCAGGTCTCCCCTCAACCTCCTTCGTTCCAGTGAGAACAAACCGAGTTTATTCAATCGCTCCTCATAGCTTATGCCCTCCATACCAGGCAACATTCTGGTAAATCTCTTCTGCACCCTCTCTAAATCCCAATATGAATCCCCTCAATCCCCAATCCCAATGTGAATGCCCTCTGTCCCCAATCCCAATGTGCATCCCCTCAGTACCCAATCCCAATGTGAATCCCCTCAATCCCCAATCCCAATGTGAATCCCCTCAATCCCCAATCCCATTGTGAAGCCCATCAGTCCCCAATCCCAATGTGACCCTTCCCAGTCCCCAATCCCAATGTGAATCCCCTGAATCCCCAATCCATGTGAATCCCTTGAATCCCCATTCCCAATGTGAATCCCCTCAGTTCCCAATCCCAATGTGAATCCCCTCAGTCCCCAATCCCAATGTGAATCCCCTCAATCCACAATCCCAATGTCAATCCCCTCAGTCCCGAATCCCAATGTGAATCACCTCAGTCCCCAATCCCAATGTGAATCTCCTCAGTCCCCGATCCCAATGTGAATCCCCGCAATCCCCAATCCTAATGTGAATCCCCTGAATCCACAATCCCAATGTGAACCCCCTGAATCCTCAATCCCAATGTGAATACCCTCAATCCCCAATCCCAATATGAACCCCCCGCCTCAATCCCAAATCCCCATGTGAATCGCCTCTATCCCTAATCCCAATGTGAATCCCCTCAGTCCCCAATCCCAATGTGAATCGCCTAAATCCTCAATCCCAATGTGAATCCCCTCAGTCCCCATTCCCAATGTGAATCCCGTCAATCCCCAATCCCAATGTGAATCACCCGCCTCAATCCCCAGTCCCAATGTGAATCCGCTCAATCCCCAATCCCAATGTGAAACCCATCAGTCCGCAATCCCAATGTGAATACCGTCAGTCCCCAATCCCAATGTGAATCCCCTCAGTCCCCAATCCTAATGTGAAACCCATCAGTCCGCAATCCCAATGTGAATACCGTCAGTCCCCAATCCCAATGTGACCCTTCCCAGTCCCCAATCCCAATGTGAATCCCCTCAGTCCCCAATCCCAATGTGAATCCCCTCAGTCCCCAATCCCAATGTGAATCCCCTAATCCCAAATCCCTGTGAATCCCTTGAATCCGCATTCCCAATGTGAATCCCCTTAGACCCCAATCCCAATGTGAATCCCCTCAGTCCCCAATCCCAATGTGAATCCCCTTAGTCCCCAATCCCAATGTGAATCCCCTCAGTCCCAAATCCCAATGTGAATCCCCTCAATCCACAATCCCAATGTGATTCCCCGTATCCCCAATCCCAATGTGAATCCCCCGCCTCAATCACAAATCCCAATGTGAGTCTCCTCAATCCCCAATCCCAATGTAAATCCCCTAATCCCCAATCCATGTGAATCCCTTGAATCCCCATTCCCAATGTGAATCCCCTTAGTCCCCAATCCCAATGTGAATCCCCTCAGTCCCCAATCCCAATGTGAATCCCCTCAAAACACAATCCCAATGTGAATCCCCTGAATCCCCAATCCCAATGTGAATCCCATCAATCCCCAATCCCAATGTGAATCCCCCGCCTCAATCCCAAATCCCAATGTGAGTCTCCTCAATCACCAATCCTAATGTGAATCCCCTCAGTCCCCAATCCCAATGTGAATCCCCTCAGTCCCCAATCCCAATGTCAATCCCCTCAGTCCCCAATCCCAATGTGAATCTACACAGTCCCCGATTCCGATGTGAATCACCGCAATCCCCAATCCTAATGTGAATCCCCTGAATCCACAATCCCAATGTGAATCCCCTGAATCCTCAATCCCAATGTGAATCCCCTCAATCCCCAATCCCAATGTGAATCCCCCGCCTCAATCCCAAATGCCCATGTGATTCGCCCCTACCCCACTCCCAATGTGAATCCCCTCAGTCCCCAATCCCAATGTGAATCGCCTTAATCCTCAATCCCAATGTGAATCCCCTCAGTCCCCAATCCCAATGTGAATCCCCCGCCTCAATCCCCAATCCCAATGTGAATCCCCCACCTCAATCCCCAGTCCCAATGTGAATACCCTCAGTCCTCAATTCCAATGTGAATCCCCTCAATCCCCAATCCCAATGTGAAACCCATCAGTCCGCAATCCCAATGTGAATACCCTCAGTCCCCAATCCCAATGTGACCCTTCCCAGGCCCCAATCCCAATGTGAATCCCCTCAGTCCCCAATCCCAATGTAAATCCCTTAATCCCCAATCCATGTGAATCCCTTGAATCCCCATTCGCAATGTGAATCCCCTTAGTCCCCAATCCCAATGTGAATCCCCTCAGTCCCCAATCCCAATGTGAATCCCCTCAAAACACAATCCCAATGTGAATCCCCTGAATCCCCAATCCCAATGTGAATCCCATCAATCCCCAATCCCAATGTGAATCCCCCGCCTCAATCCCAAATCCCAATGTGAGTCTCCTCAATCACCAATCCCAATGTGAATCCCCTCAGTCCCCAATCCCAATGTGAATCACCTCAGTCCCCAATCCCAATGTCAATCCCCTCAGTCCCCAATCCCAATGTGAATTCCCTCAGTCCCCAATCCCAATGTGAAACCCATCAGCCCCCAATCCCAATGTGAATACCCTCAGTCCCCAATCCCAATGTGACCCCGCCCAGTCCACAATCCCAATGTGAATCCCCTCAGTCCCCAGTCCCAATGTGAATCCCCTAATCCCCAATCCATGTGAATCCCCTGAATCCCCATTCCCAATGTGAATACCCTCAGTCCCCAATCCCAATGTGACACCGCCCAGTCCCCAATCCCAATGTGAATCCCCTCAGTCCCCAATCCCAATGTGAATCCCCCAATCCCCAATCCATGTGAATCCTCTGAATCCCCATTCCCAATTTGAATCCCCTCAGTCCCCAATCCGAATGTGAATCTCCTCAGTCCCCGATGCCAATGTGAATCCCCTCAATCCCCAATCACAATTGGAATCCCCCACAGTCCCGATTCTCAATCTGAATCCGCACAGTCCCAAATCAAAGAACAAACAGGAACAAAGAAATGTACAGCACAGGAACAGGCCCTTCGGCCCTCCAAGCCCGTGCCGACCATACTGCCCGACTAAACTACAATCTTCTACACTTCCTGGGTCCGTATCCTTCTATTCCCATCCTATTCATATATTTGTCAAGATGCCCCTTAAATGTCCCTATCGTCCCTGCTTCCACTACCTCCTCCGGTCGTGAGTTCCAGGCACCCACTAACCTCTGCGTAAAAAACTTGCCTCGTACATCTACTCTAAACTTTGCCCCCCTCACCTTAAACCTATGCCCCCTAGTAATTGACCCCTCTACCCTGGGGAAAAGCCTCTGCCTATCCACTCTGTCTATGCCCCTCATAATTTTGTATACCTCTATCAGGTCGCCCCTCAACCTCCTTCGTTCCAGTGAGAACAAACCGAGTTCATTCAATCGCTCCTCATAGCTTATGCCCTCCATACCAGGCAACATTCTGGTAAATCTCTTCTGCACCCTCACTAAATCCCAATATGAATCCCCTCAATCCCCAATCCCAATGTGAATGCCCTCTGTCCCCAATCACAATGTGCATCCCCTCAGTACCCAATCCCAATGTGAATCCCCTCAATCCCCAATCCCAATGTGAATCCCCTCAATCCCCAATCCCAATGTGAAGCCCATCAGTCCCCAATCCCAATGTGACCCTTCCCAGTCCCCAATCCCAATGTGAATCCCCTGAATCCCCAATCCATGTGAATCCCTTGAATCCCCATTCCCAATGTGAATCCCCTCAGTTCCCAATCCCAATGTGAATCCCCTCAGTCCCCAATCCCAATGTGAATCCCCTCAATCCACAATCCCAATGTCAATCCCCTCAGTCCCGAATCCCAATGTGAATCACCTCAGTCCCCAATCCCAATGTGAATCTCCTCAGTCCCCGATCCCAATGTGAATCCCCGCAATCCCCAATCCTAATGTGAATCCCCTGAATCCACAATCCCAATGTGAACCCCCTGAATCCTCAATCCCAATGTGAATACCCTCAATCCCCAATCCCAATATGAACCCCCCGCCTCAATCCCAAATCCCCATGTGAATCGCCTCTATCCCTAATCCCAATGTGAATCCCCTCAGTCCCCAATCCCAATGTGAATCGCCTAAATCCTCAATCCCAATGTGAATCCCCTCAGTCCCCATTCCCAATGTGAATCCCGTCAATCCCCAATCCCAATGTGAATCACCCGCCTCAATCCCCAGTCCCAATGTGAATCCCCTCAGTCCTCAATCCCAATGTGAATCCGCTCAATCCCCAATCCTAATGTGAAACCCATCAGTCCGCAATCCCAATGTGAATACCGTCAGTCCCCAATCCCAATGTGACCCTTCCCAGTCCCCAATCCCAATGTGAATCCCCTCAGTCCCCAATCCCAATGTGAATCCCCTCAGTCCCCAATCCCAATGTGAATCCCCTAATCCCAAATCCCTGTGAATCCCTTGAATCCGCATTCCCAATGTGAATCCCCTTAGACCCCAATCCCAATGTGAATCCCCTCAGTCCCCAATCACAATGTGAATCCCCTTAGTCCCCAATCCCAATGTGAATCCCCTCAGTCCCAAATCCCAATGTGAATCCCCTCAATCCACAATCCCAATGTGAATCCCCTGTATCCCCAATCCCAATGTGAATCCCCCGCCTCAATCCCAAATCCCAATGTGAGTCTCCTCAATCCCCAATCCCAATGTAAATCCCCTAATCCCCAATCCATGTGAATCCCTTGAATCCCCATTCCCAATGTGAATCCCCTTAGTCCCCAATCCCAATGTGAATCCCCTCAGTCCACAATTCCAATGTGAATCCCCTCAAAACACAATCCCAATGTGAATCCCCTGAATCCCCAATCCCAATGTGAATCCCATCAATCCCCAATCCCAATGTGAATCCCCCGCCTCAATCCCAAATCCCAATGTAAGTCTCCTCAATCACCAATCCTAATGTGAATCCCCTCAGGCCCCAATCCCAATGTGAATCCCCTCAGTCCCCAATCCCAATGTCAATCCCCTCAGTCCCCAATCCCAATGTGAATATCATCAGTCCCCAATCCCAATGTGAAACCCATCAGCCCCCAATCCCAATGTGAATACCCTCAGTCCCCAATCCCAATGTGACCCCGCCCAGTCCACAATCCCAATGTGAATCCCCTCAGTCCCCAATCCCAATGTGAATCCCCTCAGTCCCCAATCCCAATGTGAATCTCCTCAGTCCCCGATCCCAATGTGAATCCCCTGAATCCTCAATCCCAATGTGATCCCCTCAATCCCCAATCCCAATGTGAAACCCCCGCATCAATCCCAAATCCCCATGTGAATCGCCTCTATCCCCAATCCCAATGTGAATCCCCTCAGTCCCCAATCCCAATGTGAATCGCCTCAATCCTCAATCCCAATGTGAATCCCCTCAGTCCCCATTCCCAATGAGAATCCCCTCAGTCCTCAATCCCAATGTGAATCCCCTCAATCCCCAATCCCAATGTGAAACCCATCAGTCCGCAATCCCAATGTGAATACCCTCAGTCCCCAATCCCAATGTGACCCTTCCCAGTCCCCAATCCCAATGTGAATCCCCTCAGTCCCCAATCCCAATGAGAATATCCTAATCCCCAATCCCTGTGAATCCCTTGAATCTCCATTCCCAATGTGAATCCCCTGAGTCCCCAATCACAATGTGAATCCCCTCAGTCCCCAATCCCAATGTGAATCCCCTCAATCCACAATCCCAATGTGAATCCCGTGAATCCCCAATCCCAATGTGAATCCCCTCAATTCCCAATCCCAATGTGAATCCCCCGCCTCAATCCCAAATCCCAATGTGAGTCTCCTCAATCCCCAATCACAATGTGAATCGCCTCAATCCCCAATCCCAATGTGAATCCACTCAGTCCCCAATCCTAATATGAATCCCATCAGTACCCATTCCCAATGATAATCCCCTCAATCCCCAATCCCAGTGTGAATCCCCTCAATCCCCTATCCCAAGGTGAATCCCCCTCAGCCCCCAATTCCAATGTGAATCCCCTCAATCCCCAATCCCTTTATGAATCTACTCAATCCCCATTCCCAATGTGAATTCCTCAGTCCCCAATCCCAATGTGAATCCCCTCAGTCCCCAATCCTCATGTGAATCCCCTCAGTCCCCAATCCCAATGTGAATCCCCTCAATCACCAATCCCAATTGGAATCTCCACAGTCCCGATTCTCAATGTGAATCCCCTCAGTCCCAAACCCAATGTGAATCCCCTCAGTCCCCAATCCCAATGTTCATACCCTCAGTCCCCAATCCCAATGTGAATCCCCTCAGTCCCCAATCCCAATGTCAATCCCCTCAAAACACAATCCCAATGTGAATCCCCTGAATCCCCAATCCCAATGTGAATCCCATCAATCCCCAAGCCCAATGTGAATCCCCCGCCTCAATCCCAAATCCCAATGTGAGTCTCCGCAATCACCAATCCCAATGTGAATCCCCTCAGTCCACAATCCCAATGTGAATCCCCTCAGTCCCCAATCCCAATGTCAATCCCCTCAGTCCCCAATCCCAATGTGAATCCCCTCAGTCCCCAATCCCAATGTGAAACCCATCAGCCCTCAATCCCAATGTGAATACCCTCAGTCCCCAATCCCAATGTGACCCCGCCCAGTCCACAATCCCAATGTGAATCCCCTCAGTCCCCAATCCCAATGTGAATCCCCTCAGTCCCCAATCCCAATGTGAATCTCCTCAGTCCCCGATCCCAATGTGAATCCCCGCAATCCCCAATCCTAATGTGTATCCCCTGAATCCACAATACCAATGTGAATCCCCTGAATCCTCAATCCCAATGTGAACCACTCAATCCCCAATCCCAATGTGAATCCCCCGCATCAATCCCAAATCCCCATGTGAATCGCCTCTATCCCCAATCCCAATGTGAATCCCCTCAGTCCCCAATCCCAATGTGAATCGCCTCAATCCTCAATCCCAATGTGAATCCCCTCAGTCCCCATTCCCAATGAGAATCCCCTCAATCCCCAATCCCAATGTGAATCCCCCGCCTCAATCCCCAGTCCCAATGTGAATCCCCTCAGTCCTCAATCCCAATGTGAATCCCCTCAATCCCCAATCCCAATGTGAAACCCATCAGTCCGCAATCCCAATGTGAATACCCTCAGTCCCCAATCCCAATGTGACCCTTCCCAGTCCCCAATCCCAATGTGAATCCCCTCAGTCCCCAATCCCAATGAGAATATCCTAATCCCCAATCCCTGTGAATCCCTTGAATCCCCATTCCCAATGTGAATCCCCTGAGTCCCCAATCACAATGTGAATCCCCTCAGTCCCCAATCCCAATGTGACTCCCCTCAATCCACAATCCCAATGTGAATCCCGTGAATCCCCAATCCCAATGTGAATCCCCTCAATTCCCAATCCCAATGTGAATCCCCCGCCTCAATCCCAAATCCCAATGTGAGTCTCCTCAATCCCCAATCCCAATGTGAATCGCCTCAATCCCCAATCCCAATGTGAATCCACTCAGTCCCCAATCCTAATATGAATCCCATCAGTCCCCATTCCCAATGATAATCCCCTCAATCCCCAATCCCAGTGTGAATCCCCTCAATCCCCTATCCCAAGGTGAATCCCCCTCAATCCCCAATCCATGTGAATCCCCTGAATCCCCATTCCCATTGTGAATCCCCTCAGTCCCAAATCCCAATGTGAATCCCCTCAGTCCCCAATCCCAATGTGAATCCCCACAATCCACAACCCCAATGTGAATCACCTAAGTCCCCAATCCCAATGTGAATCCCCTCAGTTCCGAAGCCCAATGTGAATCCCCTCAGTCCCCAATCCCAATGTGAATCCCCTCAATCCACAATTCCAATGTGAATCCCCTCAGCCCCCACTCCCAATGTGAATCCCCTCTGTCCCCAATCCCAATGTGAATCTCCTCAGTCCCCGATCCCAATGTGAATCCCCGCAATCCCCAATCCTAATGTGAATCCCCTGAATCCACAATCCCAATGTGAATCCCCTGAATCCCCAATCCCAATGTGAATTCCCCAATCCCCATTCCCAATGCGAATACCCCGCCACAATCCCAAATCCCCATGTGATTCGCCTCAATCCCCAATCCCAATGTGAATCCCCTCAGCCCCCAATCCCAATGTGAATCCCCTCAATCCTCAATCCCAATATGAATCCCCCGCCTCAATCCCCAATCCCAATGTGAATCCCCTCAGTCATCAATCCCAATGTGAATCCCCTCAATCCCTTATCCCAATGTGAAACCCATCAGACCGCAATCCCAATGTGAATACCCTCAGTCCCCAATCCCAATGTCACCCGACCCAGTCCCCAATCCCAATGTGAATCTCCTCAGTCCCCAGTCCCAATGTGAATCCCCTAATCCCCAATCCCTGAGAATCCCCTGAATACCCATTCCCAATGTGAATCCCCTCAGTCCCCAATCCTAATGTTAATCCCCTCAGTCCCCAATCCCAATGTGAATCCCCCGCCTCAATCCCAAATCCCAATGTGAGTCTCCTCAATCCCCAATCCCAATGTGAATCTCCTCAATCCCTAATCCCAATGTGAATCCCCGCAATCCCCAATCCCAATGTGAATCCCCTGAATCCCCAATCCCAATGTGAATCCCCTGAATCCCCAAACCCAATGTGAATCCCCTCAATCCCCAATCCCAATGTGAATCCCCCACCTCAATCCCAAATCCCAATGTGAGTCTCCTCAATCCCCAATCCCAATGTGAATCGCCTCAATCCCCAATCCCAATGTGAATCCACTCAGTCCCCAATCCTAATGTGAATCACATCAGTCCCCATTCCCAATGATAATCCCCTCAATCCCCAATCCCAGTGTGAATCCCCTCAATCCCCAATCCCAAGGTGAATCCCCCTCAATCCACAATCCCAATGTGAATCCCCTCAGTCCCCAATCCCAATGTGAATCCCCTCAGTCCCCAATCCCAATGTGAATCTCCTCAGTCCCCGATCACAATGTGAATCGCCGCAATCCCCAATCCTAATGTGAATCCAATGAATCCACAATCCCAATGTGAATCCCCTGAATCCTCAATCCGAATGTGAATCCTCTCAATCCCGAATCCCAATGTGAATCCCCTCTGTCCCCAATCCCAATGTGAATCTCCTCAGTCCCCGATCCCAATGTGAATCCCAGCAATCCCCAATCCCAATGTGAATCCCCTGAATCCACAATCCCAATGTGAATCCCCTGAATCCCCAATCCCAATGTAAATCCCCGCAATCCCCAATCCCAATGTGAATCCCCCACCTCAATCCCAAATCCCAATGTGAGTCTCCTCATTCCCCAATCCCAATGTGAATAGCCTCAATCCCCAATTCCAATGTGAATCCCCTCAGTCCCCAATCCTAATGTGAATCCCATCAGTCCCCATTCCAAATGCTAATCCCCTCAATCCCCAATCCCAATATGAATCCCCTCAATCCCCAATCCCAAGGTGAATCCCCCTCAGTCCCCAATCTCAATCTGAATCCCCCTCAGCCCCCAATCCCAATGTGAAACCCCTCAATCCCCAATCCCAATATGAATCTCCTCAATCCCCATTCCGAATGTGAATTCCTCAGTCCCCAATTCCAATGTGAATCCCCTCAGTCCCCAATCCTAATGCGAATCTCCTCAGTCCCCAATCCCAATGTGAATCCCCTCAATCACCAATCCCAATTGGAATCCCCACAGTCCCGATTCTCAATGTGAATCCCCTCAGTCCCCAATCTCAATGTGAATCCCCTCAATCCCCAATCCCAATGTGAATCCCCTCAATCCCCAATCCCAAAGTGAAACCCATCAGCCTCCAATCCCAATGTGAATCCCCTGAATCCCCAATCCCAATGTGTATCCCCCACCTCAGTCCCAAATCCCAATATGAGTCTCCTCAATCCCAAATCCCAATGTGTGTCTCCTCAATCCCCAATCCCAATGTGAATCGCCTCAATCCCCATACCCAATGTGAATCCCCTCAGTCCCCAACCCTAATGTGACTCCCATCAGTCCCCATTCCCAATGCTAATCCCCTCAATCCCCAATCCCAATGTGAATACCCTCAATCCCCAATCCCAAGGTGAATCCCCCTCAGTCCCCAATCTCAATGTGAATCCCCCTCAGCCCCCAATCCCAATGTGAATCCCCTCAATCCCCAATCCCAATATGAATCTCCTCAAACCCCATTCCGAATGTTAATTCCTCAGTCCCCAATCCCAATGTGAATCCCCTCAGTCCCCAATCCTAATGTGAATCTCCTCCGTCCCCAATCCCAATGTGAATCCCCTCAATCACCAATCCCAATTGGAATCCCCACAGTCCCGATTCTCAATGTGAATCCCCTCAGTCCCCAATCCAATGTGAATCCCGTCAATCCCCAAACCCAATGTGAATCCCCTCAGTCGCCAATCCCAATGTGAATCCCCTCAATCCCCAATCCCAATGTGAATCCCCTCAGTCCCCAATCCCAATGTGAATCCCCTCAGTCCCCAATCCCAAAGTGAAACCCATCAGAACCCAATCCCAATGTGAATACCCTCAGGCCCAATCCCATGTGACCCCGCCCAGTCCCCCATCCCAATGTGAATCCCCTCAGTCCCCAATCCCAATGTGAATCCCCTAATCCCCAATCCATGTGAATCCCCTGAATCCCCATTCCCAATGTGAATCCCCTCTGTCCCCAATCCCAATGTGAATCTCCTCAGTCCCCTATCCCAATGTGAATCCCCGTAATCCCCAAACCCTATATGAATCCCCTGAATCCACAATCCCAATGTGAATCCCCTGAATCCCCAATCCCAAAGTGAATCCACTCAATCCCCAATTCCAATGAGAATGCCACGCCTCAATCCCAAATCCCAATGTGAGTCTCCTCAATCCCCAATCCCAATGGGAATCGCCTCAATCCCCAATCCCAATGTGAATCCAGTCAGTCCCCAATCCTAATGTGAATCCCATCAGTCCCCATTCCCAATGATAATCCCCTCAATCCCCAATCCCAGTGTGAATCCCCTCAATCCCCAATCCCAAGGTGAATCCTCTCAATCCACAATCCCAATGTGAGTCCCATCAGTCCCCAAACCCAATGTGAATCCCCTCAGTCCCCAATCCCAATGTGAATCTCCTCAGTCCCCGATCCCAAAGTGAATCGCCGTAATCCCCTCTCCTAATGTGAATCCCCTGAATCCACAATCCCAATGTGAATCCCCTGAATCCTCAATCACAATGTGAATCCACTCAATCCCCAATCCCAATGTGAATCCCCCGCCTCAATCCCAAATCCCCATGTGAATCGCCTCAATCCCCAATCCCAATGTGAATCCCCTCAGTCCCCATTCTCAATGTGAATCCCTTCAATCCCCAATCCCAATGTGAATCCCCCGCCTCAATCCCCAGTCCCAATGTGAATCCCCTCAGTCCTCAATCCCAATGTGAATCCCCTCAATCCCCAATCCCAATGTGAAACCCATCAGTCCGCAATCCCAATGTGAATACCCTCAGTCCCCAATCCCAATGTGACCCTTCCCAGTCCCCAATCCCAATGTGAATCCACTCAGTCCCCAATCCTAATGTGAATCCCATCAGTCCCCATTCCTAATGATAATCCCCGCAATCCCCAATCACAGTGTGAATCCCCTCAATCCCCGACCCCAATGTGAATCCCCTCAATCCCCAATCTCAATGTGAATCCCCCTCAGCCCCCAAGCCCAATGTGAATCCCCTCAATCCCCAAACCCATTATGAATCTCCTCAATCCCCATTGCCAATGTGAATTCCTCCATCCCCAATCCCAATGTGAATCCCCTCAGTCCCCAATCCTCATGTGAATCTCCTCAATCCCCAATCCCAATGTGAATACCCTCAATCACCAATCCCAATTGGAATCCCCACAGTCCCGATTCTCAATGTGATCCCCTCAGTCCCAATCCCAATGTGAATCCCCTCAATCCCCAATCCCAATGTGAATCCCCTCAGTCCCCAATCCCAATGTGAATCCCCTCAATCCCCTATCCTAATGTGAATCCCCTGAATCCACAATCCCAATGTGAATCCCCTGGATCCTCAATCACAATGTGAATCCACTCAATCGCAATCCCAATGTGAATCCCCCGCCTCAATCCCAAATCCCCATGTGAATCGCCTCAATCCCCAATCCCAATGTGAATCCCCTCAGTCCCCAATCCCAATGTGAATCGCCTCAATCCCCAATACCAATGTGAATCCCCTCAGTCCCCATTCTCAATGTGAATCCCCTCAATCCCCAATCCCAATGTGAATCCCCCGCCTCAATCCCCAGTCCCAATGTGAATCCCCTCAGTCCTCAATCCCAATGTGAATCCCCTCAATCCCCAATCCCAATGTGAAACCCATCAGTCCGCAATCCCAATGTGAATACCCTCAGTCCCCAATCCCAATGTGACCCTTCCCAGTCCCCAATCTCAATGTGAATCCACTCAGTCCCCAATCCTAATGTGAATCCCATCAGTCCCCATTCCGAATGATAATCCCCGCAATCCCCAATCACAGTGTGAATCCCCTCAATCCCCAATCCCAAGGTGAATCCCCCTCAATCCACAATCTCAATGTGAATCCCCCTCAGCCCCCAAGTCCAATGTGAATCCCCTCAATCCCCAAACCCATTATGAATCTCCTCAATCCCCATTCCCAATGTGAATTCCTCCATCCCCAATCCCAATGTGAATCCCCTCAGTCCCCAATCCTCATGTTAATCTCCTCAATCCCCAATCCCAATGTGAATCCCCTCAATCACCAATCCCAATTGGAATCCCCACAGTCCTGATTCTCAATGTGATCCCCTCAGTCCAAATCCCAATGTGAATCCCCTCAATCACCAATCCGAATGTGAATCCCCTCAGTCCCCAATCCCAATGTGAATCCCCTCAGTCCCCAATCCCAATGTGAATCCCCTAAGTCCCCAATCCCAATGTGAATCTCCTCAGTCCCCAATCCCAATGTGAATCCCCTCAATCACCAATCCCAATTGGAATCCCCACAGTCCCGATTCTCAATGTGAATCCCCTCAGTCCCCAATCTCAATGTGAATCCCCTCAATCCCCAATCCCAATGTGAATCCCCTCAGTCGCCAATCCCAATGTGAATCCCCTCAATCCCCAATCCCAATGTGAATCCCCTCAGTCCCCAATCCCAATGTGAATCCACTCAGTCCCTAATCTGGAGTGAAACCCATCAGCCCCCAATCCCAATGTGAATCCCCTCTGTCCCGAATCCCAATGTGAATCTCCTCAGTCCATGATCCCAATGTGAATCCCCGTAATCCCCAATCCCAATATGAATCCACTGAATCCTCAATCCCAATGTGAATCCCCTGAATCCCCAATCCCAATGTGAATCCCGTCAATCCCCAATCCCAATGTGAATCCCCCGCCTCAATCCCAAATCCCAATGTGAGTCTCCTCAATCCCCAATCCCAATGTGAATCGCCTCAATCCCCAATCCCAATGTGAATCCACTCAGTCCCCAATCCTAATGTGAATCCCATCAGTCCCCATTCCCAATGATATTCCCCGCAATCCCCAATCACAGTGTGAATCCCCTCCATCCCCAATCCCAAGGTGAATCCCCCTCAATCCCCAATCTCAATGTGAATCCCCCTCAACTCCCAATCCCAATGTGAATCCCCTCAATCCCCAATCCCATTATGAATCTCCTCAATCCCCATTCCCAAAATAAATTCCTCCATCCACAATCCCAATGTGAATCCCCTCAGTCCCCAATCCTCATGTGAATCTCCTCAATCCCCAATCCCAATGTGAATCCCCTCAATCACCAATCCCAATTGGAATCCCCACAGTCCCGATTCTCAATGTGAATCCCCTTAGTCCCCAATCCCAATGTGAATCCCCTCAGTCCACAATTCCAATGTGAATCCCCTCAAAACACAATCCCAATGTGAATCCCCTGAATCCCCAATCCCAATGTGAATCCCATCAATCCCCAATCCCAATGTGAATCCCCCGCTTCAATCCCAAATCCCAATGTGAGTCTCCTCAATCACCAATCCTAATGTGAATCCCCTCAGGCCCCAATCCCAATGTGAATCCCCTCAGTCCCCAATCCCAATGTCAATCCCCTCAGTCCCCAATCCCAATGTGAATATCATCAGTCCCCAATCCCAATGTGAAACCCATCAGCCCCCAATCCCAATGTGAATACCCTCAGTCCCCAATCCCAATGTGACCCCGCCCAGTCCACAATCCCAATGTGAATCCCCTCAGTCCCCAATCCCAATGTGAATCCCCTCAGTCCCCAATCCCAATGTGAATCTCCTCAGTCCCCGATCCCAATGTGAATCCCCGCAATCCCCAATCCTAATGTGAATCCCCTGAATCCACAATCCCAATGTGAATCCCCTGAATCCTCAATCCCAATGTGATCCCCTCAATCCCCAATCCCAATGTGAAACCCCCGCATCAATCCCAAATCCCCATGTGAATCGCCTCTATCCCCAATCCCAATGTGAATCCCCTCAGTCCCCAATCCCAATGTGAATCGCCTCAATCCTCAATCCCAATGTGAATCCCCTCAGTCCCCATTCCCAATGAGAATCCCCTCAGTCCTCAATCCCAATGTGAATCCCCTCAATCCCCAATCCCAATGTGAAACCCATCAGTCCGCAATCCCAATGTGAATACCCTCAGTCCCCAATCCCAATGTGACCCTTCCCAGTCCCCAATCCCAATGTGAATCCCCTCAGTCCCCAATCCCAATGAGAATATCCTAATCCCCAATCCCTGTGAATCCCTTGAATCTCCATACCCAATGTGAATCCCCTGAGTCCCCAATCACAATGTGAATCCCCTCAGTCCCCAATCCCAATGTGAATCCCCTCAATCCACAATCCCAATGTGAATCCCGTGAATCCCCAATCCCAATGTGAATCCCCTCAATTCCCAATCCCAATGTGAATCCCCCGCCTCAATCCCAAATCCCAATGTGAGTCTCCTCAATCCCCAATCACAATGTGAATCGCCTCAATCCCCAATCCCAATGTGAATCCACTCAGTCCCCAATCCTAATATGAATCCCATCAGTACCCATTCCCAATGATAATCCCCTCAATCCCCAATCCCAGTGTGAATCCCCTCAATCCCCTATCCCAAGGTGAATCCCCCTCAGCCCCCAATTCCAATGTGAATCCCCTCAATCCCCAATCCCTTTATGAATCTACTCAATCCCCATTCCCAATGTGAATTCCTCAGTCCCCAATCCCAATGTGAATCCCCTCAGTCCCCAATCCTCATGTGAATCCCCTCAGTCCCCAATCCCAATGTGAATCCCCTCAATCACCAATCCCAATTGGAATCTCCACAGTCCCGATTCTCAATGTGAATCCCCTCAGTCCCAAACCCAATGTGAATCCCCTCAGTCCCCAATCCCAATGTTCATACCCTCAGTCCCCAATCCCAATGTGAATCCCCTCAGTCCCCAATCCCAATGTGAATCCCCTCAAAACACAATCCCAATGTGAATCCCCTGAATCCCCAATCCCAATGTGAATCCCATCAATCCCCAAGCCCAATGTGAATCCCCCGCCTCAATCCCAAATCCCAATGTGAGTCTCCGCAATCACCAATCCCAATGTGAATCCCCTCAGTCCACAATCCCAATGTGAATCCCCTCAGTCCCCAATCCCAATGTCAATCCCCTCAGTCCCCAATCCCAATGTGAATCCCCTCAGTCCCCAATCCCAATGTGAAACCCATCAGCCCTCAATCCCAATGTGAATACCCTCAGTCCCCAATCCCAATGTGACCCCGCCCAGTCCACAATCCCAATGTGAATCCCCTCAGTCCCCAATCCCAATGTGAATCCCCTCAGTCCCCAATCCCAATGTGAATCTCCTCAGTCCCCGATCCCAATGTGAATCCCCGCAATCCCCAATCCTAATGTGTATCCCCTGAATCCACAATACCAATGTGAATCCCCTGAATCCTCAATCCCAATGTGAACCACTCAATCCCCAATCCCAATGTGAATCCCCCGCATCAATCCCAAATCCCCATGTGAATCGCCTCTATCCCCAATCCCAATGTGAATCCCCTCAGTCCCCAATCCCAATGTGAATCGCCTCAATCCTCAATCCCAATGTGAATCCCCTCAGTCCCCATTCCCAATGAGAATCCCCTCAATCCCCAATCCCAATGTGAATCCCCCGCCTCAATCCCCAGTCCCAATGTGAATCCCCTCAGTCCTCAATCCCAATGTGAATCCCCTCAATCCCCAATCCCAATGTGAAACCCATCAGTCCGCAATCCCAATGTGAATACCCTCAGTCCCCAATCCCAATGTGACCCTTCCCAGTCCCCAATCCCAATGTGAATCCCCTCAGTCCCCAATCCCAATGAGAATATCCTAATCCCCAATCCCTGTGAATCCCTTGAATCCCCATTCCCAATGTGAATCCCCTGAGTCCCCAATCACAATGTGAATCCCCTCAGTCCCCAATCCCAATGTGACTCCCCTCAATCCACAATCCCAATGTGAATCCCGTGAATCCCCAATCCCAATGTGAATCCCCTCAATTCCCAATCCCAATGTGAATCCCCCGCCTCAATCCCAAATCCCAATGTGAGTCTCCTCAATCCCCAATCCCAATGTGAATCGCCTCAATCCCCAATCCCAATGTGAATCCACTCAGTCCCCAATCCTAATATGAATCCCATCAGTCCCCATTCCCAATGATAATCCCCTCAATCCCCAATCCCAGTGTGAATCCCCTCAATCCCCTATCCCAAGGTGAATCCCCCTCAATCCCCAATCCATGTGAATCCCCTGAATCCCCATTCCCATTGTGAATCCCCTCAGTCCCAAATCCCAATGTGAATCCCCTCAGTCCCCAATCCCAATGTGAATCCCCACAATCCACAACCCCAATGTGAATCACCTAAGTCCCCAATCCCAATGTGAATCCCCTCAGTTCCGAAGCCCAATGTGAATCCCCTCAGTCCCCAATCCCAATGTGAATCCCCTCAATCCACAATTCCAATGTGAATCCCCTCAGCCCCCACTCCCAATGTGAATCCCCTCTGTCCCCAATCCCAATGTGAATCTCCTCAGTCCCCGATCCCAATGTGAATCCCCGCAATCCCCAATCCTAATGTGAATCCCCTGAATCCACAATCCCAATGTGAATCCCCTGAATCCCCAATCCCAATGTGAATTCCCCAATCCCCATTCCCAATGCGAATACCCCGCCACAATCCCAAATCCCCATGTGATTCGCCTCAATCCCCAATCCCAATGTGAATCCCCTCAGCCCCCAATCCCAATGTGAATCCCCTCAATCCTCAATCCCAATATGAATCCCCCGCCTCAATCCCCAATCCCAATGTGAATCCCCTCAGTCATCAATCCCAATGTGAATCCCCTCAATCCCTTATCCCAATGTGAAACCCATCAGACCGCAATCCCAATGTGAATACCCTCAGTCCCCAATCCCAATGTCACCCGACCCAGTCCCCAATCCCAATGTGAATCTCCTCAGTCCCCAGTCCCAATGTGAATCCCCTAATCCCCAATCCCTGAGAATCCCCTGAATACCCATTCCCAATGTGAATCCCCTCAGTCCCCAATCCCAATGTTAATCCCCTCAGTCCCCAATCCCAATGTGAATCCCCCGCCTCAATCCCAAATCCCAATGTGAGTCTCCTCAATCCCCAATCCCAATGTGAATCTCCTCAATCCCTAATCCCAATGTGAATCCCCGCAATCCCCAATCCCAATGTGAATCCCCTGAATCCCCAATCCCAATGTGAATCCCCTGAATCCCCAAACCCAATGTGAATCCCCTCAATCCCCAATCCCAATGTGAATCCCCCACCTCAATCCCAAATCCCAATGTGAGTCTCCTCAATCCCCAATCCCAATGTGAATCGCCTCAATCCCCAATCCCAATGTGAATCCACTCAGTCCCCAATCCTAATGTGAATCACATCAGTCCCCATTCCCAATGATAATCCCCTCAATCCCCAATCCCAGTGTGAATCCCCTCAATCCCCAATCCCAAGGTGAATCCCCCTCAATCCACAATCCCAATGTGAATCCCCTCAGTCCCCAATCCCAATGTGAATCCCCTCAGTCCCCAATCCCAATGTGAATCTCCTCAGTCCCCGATCACAATGTGAATCGCCGCAATCCCCAATCCTAATGTGAATCCAATGAATCCACAATCCCAATGTGAATCCCCTGAATCCTCAATCCGAATGTGAATCCTCTCAATCCCGAATCCCAATGTGAATCCCCTCTGTCCCCAATCCCAATGTGAATCTCCTCAGTCCCCGATCCCAATGTGAATCCCAGCAATCCCCAATCCCAATGTGAATCCCCTGAATCCACAATCCCAATGTGAATCCCCTGAATCCCCAATCCCAATGTAAATCCCCGCAATCCCCAATCCCAATGTGAATCCCCCACCTCAATCCCAAATCCCAATGTGAGTCTCCTCATTCCCCAATCCCAATGTGAATAGCCTCAATCCCCAATTCCAATGTGAATCCCCTCAGTCCCCAATCCTAATGTGAATCCCATCAGTCCCCATTCCAAATGCTAATCCCCTCAATCCCCAATCCCAATATGAATCCCCTCAATCCCCAATCCCAAGGTGAATCCCCCTCAGTCCCCAATCTCAATCTGAATCCCCCTCAGCCCCCAATCCCAATGTGAAACCCCTCAATCCCCAATCCCAATATGAATCTCCTCAATCCCCATTCCGAATGTGAATTCCTCAGTCCCCAATTCCAATGTGAATCCCCTCAGTCCCCAATCCTAATGCGAATCTCCTCAGTCCCCAATCCCAATGTGAATCCCCTCAATCACCAATCCCAATTGGAATCCCCACAGTCCCGATTCTCAATGTGAATCCCCTCAGTCCCCAATCTCAATGTGAATCCCCTCAATCCCCAATCCCAATGTGAATCCCCTCAATCCCCAATCCCAAAGTGAAACCCATCAGCCTCCAATCCCAATGTGAATCCCCTGAATCCCCAATCCCAATGTGTATCCCCCACCTCAGTCCCAAATCCCAATATGAGTCTCCTCAATCCCAAATCCCAATGTGTGTCTCCTCAATCCCCAATCCCAATGTGAATCGCCTCAATCCCCATACCCAATGTGAATCCCCTCAGTCCCCAACCCTAATGTGACTCCCATCAGTCCCCATTCCCAATGCTAATCCCCTCAATCCCCAATCCCAATGTGAATACCCTCAATCCCCAATCCCAAGGTGAATCCCCCTCAGTCCCCAATCTCAATGTGAATCCCCCTCAGCCCCCAATCCCAATGTGAATCCCCTCAATCCCCAATCCCAATATGAATCTCCTCAAACCCCATTCCGAATGTTAATTCCTCAGTCCCCAATCCCAATGTGAATCCCCTCAGTCCCCAATCCTAATGTGAATCTCCTCCGTCCCCAATCCCAATGTGAATCCCCTCAATCACCAATCCCAATTGGAATCCCCACAGTCCCGATTCTCAATGTGAATCCCCTCAGTCCCCAATCCCAATGTGAATCCCGTCAATCCCCAAACCCAATGTGAATCCCCTCAGTCGCCAATCCCAATGTGAATCCCCTCAATCCCCAATCCCAATGTGAATCCCCTCAGTCCCCAATCCCAATGTGAATCCCCTCAGTCCCCAATCCCAAAGTGAAACCCATCAGAACCCAATCCCAATGTGAATACCCTCAGGCCCAATCCCATGTGACCCCGCCCAGTCCCCCATCCCACTGTGAATCCCCTCAGTCCCCAATCCCAATGTGAATCCCCTAATCCCCAATCCATGTGAATCCCCTGAATCCCCATTCCCAATGTGAATCCCCTCTGTCCCCAATCCCAATGTGAATCTCCTCAGTCCCCTATCCCAATGTGAATCCCCGTAATCCCCAAACCCTATATGAATCCCCTGAATCCACAATCCCAATGTGAATCCCCTGAATCCCCAATCCCAAAGTGAATCCACTCAATCCCCAATTCCAATGAGAATGCCACGCCTCAATCCCAAATCCCAGTGTGAGTCTCCTCAATCCCCAATCCCAATGGGAATCGCCTCAATCCCCAATCCCAATGTGAATCCAGTCAGTCCCCAATCCTAATGTGAATCCCATCAGTCCCCATTCCCAATGATAATCCCCTCAATCCCCAATCCCAGTGTGAATCCCCTCAATCCCCAATCCCAAGGTGAATCCCCTCAATCCACAATCCCAATGTGAGTCCCATCAGTCCCCAATCCCAATGTGAATCCCCTCAGTCCCCAATCCCAATGTGAATCTCCTCAGTCCCCGATCCCAAAGTGAATCGCCGTAATCCCCTCTCCTAATGTGAATCCCCTGAATCCACAATCCCAATGTGAATCCCCTGAATCCTCAATCACAATGTGAATCCACTCAATCCCCAATCCCAATGTGAATCCCCCGCCTCAATCCCAAATCCCCATGTGAATCGCCTCAATCCCCAATCCCAATGTGAATCCCCTCAGTCCCCATTCTCAATGTGAATCCCCTCAATCCCCAATCCCAATGTGAATCCCCCGCCTCAATCCCCAGTCCCAATGTGAATCCCCTCAGTCCTCAATCCCAATGTGAATCCCCTCAATCCCCAATCCCAATGTGAAACCCATCAGTCCGCAATCCCAATGTGAATACCCTCAGTCCCCAATCCCAATGTGACCCTTCCCAGTCCCCAATCCCAATATGAATCCACTCAGTCCCCAATCCTAATGTGAATCCCATCAGTCCCCATTCCTAATGATAATCCCCGCAATCCCCAATCACAGTGTGAATCCCCTCAATCCCCGACCCCAATGTGAATCCCCTCAATCCCCAATCTCAATGTGAATCCCCCTCAGCCCCCAAGCCCAATGTGAATCCCCTCAATCCCCAAACCCATTATGAATCTCCTCAATCCCCATTGCCAATGTGAATTCCTCCATCCCCAATCCCAATGTGAATCCCCTCAGTCCCCAATCCTCATGTGAATCTCCTCAATCCCCAATCCCAATGTGAATACCCTCAATCACCAACCCCAATTGGAATCCCCACAGTCCCGATTCTCAATGTGATCCCCTCAGTCCCAATCCCAATGTGAATCCCCTCAATCCCCAATCCCAATGTGAATCCCCTCAGTCCCCAATCCCAATGTGAATCCCCTCAATCCCCTATCCTAATGTGAATCCCCTGAATCCACAATCCCAATGTGAATCCCCTGGATCCTCAATCACAATGTGAATCCACTCAATCGCAATCCCAATGTGAATCCCCCGCCTCAATCCCAAATCCCCATGTGAATCGCCTCAATCCCCAATCCCAATGTGAATCCCCTCGGTCCCCAATCCCAATGTGAATCGCCTCAATCCCCAATACCAATGTGAATCCCCTCAGTCCCCATTCTCAATGTGAATCCCCTCAATCCCCAATCCCAATGTGAATCCCCCGCCTCAATCCCCAGTCCCAATGTGAATCCCCTCAGTCCTCAATCCCAATGTGAATCCCCTCAGTCCCCAATCCCAATGTGACCCTTCCCAGTCCCCAATCTCAATGTGAATCCACTCAGTCCCCAATCCTAATGTGAATCCCATCAGTCCCCATTCCGAATGATAATCCCCGCAATCCCCAATCACAGTGTGAATCCCCTCAATCCCCAATCCCAAGGTGAATCCCCCTCAATCCACAATCTCAATGTGAATCCCCCTCAGCCCCCAAGTCCAATGTGAATCCCCTCAATCCCCAAACCCATTATGAATCTCCTCAATCCCCATTCCCAATGTGAATTCCTCCATCCCCAATCCCAATGTGAATCCCCTCAGTCCCCAATCCTCATGTTAATCTCCTCAATCCCCAATCCCAATGTGAATCCCCTCAATCACCAATCCCAATTGGAATCCCCACAGTCCTGATTCTCAATGTGATCCCCTCAGTCCAAATCCCAATGTGAATCCCCTCAATCACCAATCCGAATGTGAATCCCCTCAGTCCCCAATCCCAATGTGAATCCCCTCAGTCCCCAATCCCAATGTGAATCCCCTAAGTCCCCAATCCCAATGTGAATCTCCTCAGTCCCCAATCCCAATGTGAATCCCCTCAATCACCAATCCCAATTGGAATCCCCACAGTCCCGATTCTCAATGTGAATCCCCTCAGTCCCCAATCTCAATGTGAATCCCCTCAATCCCCAATCCCAATGTGAATCCCCTCAGTCGCCAATCCCAATGTGAATCCCCTCAATCCCCAATCCCAATGTGAATCCCCTCAGTCCCCAATCCCAATGTGAATCCACTCAGTCCCTAATCTGGAGTGAAACCCATCAGCCCCCAATCCCAATGTGAATCCCCTCTGTCCCGAATCCCAATGTGAATCTCCTCAGTCCATGATCCCAATGTGAATCCCCGTAATCCCCAATCCCAATATGAATCCACTGAATCCTCAATCCCAATGTGAATCCCCTGAATCCCCAATCCCAATGTGAATCCCGTCAATCCCCAATCCCAATGTGAATCCCCCGCCTCAATCCCAAATCCCAATGTGAGTCTCCTCAATCCCCAATCCCAATGTGAATCGCCTCAATCCCCAATCCCAATGTGAATCCACTCAGTCCCCAATCCTAATGTGAATCCCATCAGTCCCCATTCCCAATGATAATCCCCGCAATCCCCAATCACAGTGTGAATCCCCTCCATCCCCAATCCCAAGGTGAATCCCCCTCAATCCCCAATCTCAATGTGAATCCCCCTCAGCTCCCAATCCCAATGTGAATCCCCTCAATCCCCAATCCCATTATGAATCTCCTCAATCCCCATTCCCAAAATAAATTCCTCCATCCACAATCCCAATGTGAATCCCCTCAGTCCCCAATCCTCATGTGAATCTCCTCAATCCCCAATCCCAATGTGAATCCCCTCAATCACCAATCCCAATTGGAATCCCCACAGTCCCGATTCTCAATGTGAATCCCCTCAGTCCCCAATCCCAATGTGAATCCCCTCAATCCCCAATCCCAATGTGAATCCCCTCAGTCGCCAATCCCAATGTGAATCCCCTCAGTCCCCAATCCCAATGTGAATCCCCTAATCACCAATCCATCTGAATCCCCTGAATCCCCATTCCCAATGTGAATCCCCTCTGTCCCCAATCCCAATGTGAATCTCCTCAGTCCCCGATCCCAATGTGAATCCCCGTAATCCCCAATCCCTATATGAATCCCCTGAATCCACAATCCCAATGTGAATCCCCTGAATCCCCAATTCCAATGTGAATCCCCTCAATCCCCAATTCCAATGAGAATCCCCCGCCTCAATCCCAAATCCCAATTTGAGTCTCCTCAATCCTCAATCCCAATGTGAATCGCCTCAATCCCCAATCCCAATGTGAATCCAGTCAGTCCCCAATCCTAATGTGAATCCCATCAGTCCCCATTCCCAATGATAATCCCCTCAATCCCCAATCCCAGTGTGAATCCCCTCAATCCCCAATCCCAGGGTGAATCCCCCTCAATCCACAATTCCAATGTGAGTCCCCTCAGTCCCCAATCCCAATGTGAATCCCCTCAGTCCCCAATCCCAATGTGAATCTCCTCAGTCCCCGATCTCAATGTGAATCGCCGTAATCCCCTATCCTAATGTGAATCCCCTGAATCCACAATCCCAATGTGAAGCCCCTTATTCCTCAATCACAATGTGAATCCACTCAATCCCCAATCCCAATGTGAATCCCCCACCTCAATCCCAAATCCCCATGTGAATCGCCTCAAATCCCAATATGAATCTCCTCAATCCCCATTCCGAATGTGAATTCCTCAGTCCCCAATTCCAATGTGAATCCCCTCAGTCCCCAATCCTAATGTGAATCTCCTCAGTCCCCAATCCCAATGTGAATCCCCTCAATCACCAATCCCAATTGGAATCCCCACAGTCCCGATTCTCAATGTGAATCCCCTCAGTCCCCAATCCCAATGTGAATCCCCTCAATCCCCAATCCCAATGTGAATCCCCTCAGTCCCCAATCCCAATGTGAATCCCCTCAATCCCCAATCCCAATGTGAATCCCCTCAGTCCCCAATCCCAATGTGAATCCCCTCAATCCCCAATCCCAAAGTGAAACCCATCAGCCTCCAATCCCAATGTGAATCCCCTGAATCCCCAATCCCAATGTGTATCCCCCACCTCAGTCCCAAATCCCAATGTGAGTCTCCTCAATCCCCAATCCCAATGTGAATAGCCTCAAACCCCAATCCCAAGGTTTGCACTGAGTGCTGAATTTGGTGCTTTTCGAGTGCTATAGTAAGAGTTTGGTGACCGAGGGAGTGCTGAATTTGGTGCTTTTCGAGTGCTATAGTGAGAGTTTGGTGACCGAGGGAGTGCTAAATTTGGTGCTTTTTGAGTGCTACATTAAGAGTTTGGTGACCGAGGGAGTGCTAAATTTGGTGCTTTTTGAGTGCTACAGTAAGAGTTTGGTGACCGAGGGAGTTAGGTGAGGAGGGAGTAAGGGAGTAAGGTGCTCCTTTCATTTTGTTTCCGACGTTTCCGCAAAGAGTGCGAAGAGAGCCAGGAGTTTACAAGAAGTGTAGCAGAGTCGGAGGGCGGAGATCTAGTTAGTCCACACAGCAGCTATATTCTGTAAGGTAAGAGGGGATGGAGGCTAGGCCAGTTACATGCTCCTCCTGTAGGATGTGGGTGGTGAGGGATACCACCGGTGTCCCCACTGACTAGACCTGCGGGAAGTGCACCCAACTTCAGCTCCTCAAAGACCGTGTTAGGGAACTGGAGCTGAAGCTGGATGAACTTCGGATCATCCGGGAGGCAGAGGGGGTGATTGAGAAGAGTTACAGGGAGGTAACCACACCCAAGGTACAGGACAAGAATAGCTGGGTTACAGTCAGGGGGAAAAAAACAAACAGGCAGACAGTGCAGGGATCCCTCGTGGCCGTTCCCCTTCAAAACAAGTATACCGTTTTGGATGCTGTTGGGGGGGATGACCTACCGGGGGAAGGCCCTAGCGGCCAGGTCTCTGGCACTGAGTCTGGCTCTGGGGCTCAGAAGGGAAGGGGGGAGAATAGAAAAGCAATAGTTGTAGGAGATTCAATGGTTAGGGGAATAGATAGGAGATTCTGTGGTCGCGAGCGAGACTCCCGGAAGGTATGTTGCCTCCCGGGTGCCAGGGCCAGGGATGTCTCGGATCGTGTCTTCAGGATCCTTAAGGGGGAGGGGGAGCAGCCAGAAGTCGTGGTGCACATTGGTACCAACGACATAGGTAGGAAAAGGGGTGTGGAGGTAATAAACAAGTTTAGGGAGTTAGGCTGGAAGTTGAAAGCCAGGACAGACAGAGTTGTCATCTCTGGTTTGTTGCCGGTGCCACGTGATAGCGAGGCTAGGAATAGGGAGAGAGTGCAGTTGAACACGTGGCTGCAGGAATGGTGTAGGAGGGAGGGCTTCAGGTATTTGGATAATTGGAGCGCATTCTGGGGAAGGTGGGACCTGTACAAGCAGGACGGGTTGCATCTGAACCAGAGGGGCACCAATATCCTGGGAGGGAGGTTTGCTAGTACTCTTCGGGAGGGTTTAAACTAATTTGGCAGGGGAATGGGAACCGGATTTGTAGTCCAGCAACTAAGGTAGCCGATATTCAGGACGCCAAAGCATGTAATGAGGCAGTGGGGAAGGGAACACTGACAAAGGAGAGTATTTGCAGGCACGGAGATGGGTTGAAGTGTGTATACTTCAACGCAAGAAGCATCAGGAATAAGGTGGGTGAACTTAAGGCATGGATCGGTACTTGGGACTACGATGTGGTGGCCATCACGGAAACTTGGATAGAAGAGGGGCAGAAATGGTTGTTGGAGGTCCCTGGTTATAGATGTTTCAATAAGATTAGGGAGGGGGGTAAAAGAGGTGGGGGGGTGGCATTATTAATTAGAGATAGTATAACAGCTGCAGAAAGGCAGTTCGAGGAGTATCACCCGATTGAGGTAGTATGGGTTGAAGTCAGAAATAGGAAAGGAGCAGTCACCTTGTTAGGAGTTTTCTATAGGCCCCCCAATAGTAGCAGAGATGTGGAGGAACAGATTGGGAAACAGATTTTGGAAAGGTGCAGAAGTCACAGGGTAGTAGTCATGGGCGACTTTAACTTCCCAAATATTGAGTGGAAACTCTTTAGATCAAATAGTTTGGATGGGGTGGTGTTTGTGCAGTGTGTCCAGGAAGCTTTTCTAACACAGTATGTAGATTGTCCAACCAGAGGAGGGGCAATATTAGATTTAGTACTGGGTAATGAACCAGGGCAAGTGATAGATTTGTTAGTGGGGGAGCATTTTGGAGATAGTGACCACAATTCTGTGACTTTCACTTTAGTAATGGAGAGGGATAGGTACGTGCAACAGGGCAAGGTTTACAATTGGGGGAAGGGTAAATACGATGTTGTCAGACAAGAATTGAAGTGCATAAGTTGGGAACATAGGCTGGCAGGGAAGGACACAAGTGAAATGTGGAACTTGTTCAAGGAACAGGTGCTACGTGTCCTTGATATGTATGTCCCTGTCAGGCAGGGAAGAGATGGTAGAGTGAGGGAACCATGGTTGACAAGAGAGGTTGAATGTCTTGTTAAGAGGAAAAAGGAGACTTATGTAAGGCTGAGGAAACAAGGTTCAGACAGGGCATTGGAGGGATACAAGATAGCCAGGAGGGAACTGAAGAAAGGGATTAGGAGAGCTAAGAGAGGGCATGAACAATCTTTGGCGGGTAGGATCAAGGAAAACCCCAAGGCCTTTTACACATATGTGAGAAATATGAGAATGACTAGAGCGAGGGTAGGTCCGATCAAGGACAGTAGCGGGAGATTGTGTATTGAGTCTGAAGAGATAGGAGAGGTCTTGAATGAGTACTTTTCTTCTGTATTTACAAATGAGAGGGGCGATATTGTTGGAGAGGACAGTGTGAAACAGATTGGTAAGCTCGAGGAAATACTTGTTAGGAAGGAAGATGTGTTGGGCATTTTGAAAAACTTGAGGATAGACAAGAGCCCCGGGCCTGACGGGATATATCCAAGGATTCTATGGGAAGCAAGAGATGAAATTGCAGAGCCGTTGGCAATTATCTTTTCGTCCTCACTGTCAACAGGGGTGGTACCAGGGGATTGGAGAGTGGCGAATGTCGTGCCCCTGTTCAAAAAGGGAACTAGGGATAACCCTGGGAATTACAGGCCAGTTAGTCTTACTTCGGTGGTAGGCAAAGTAATGGAAAGGGTACTGAAGGATAGGATTTCTGAGCATCTGGAAAGACACTGCTTGATTAGGGATAGTCAGCACGGATTTGTGAGGGGTAGGTCTTGCCTTACAAATCTTATTGAATTCTTTGAGGAGGTGACCAAGCATGTGGATGAAGGTAAAGCAGTGGATGTAGTGTACATGGATTTTAGTAAGGCATTTGATAAAGTTCCCCATGGTAGGCTTCTGCACAAAGTAAGGAGGCATGGGATAGTGGGAAATTTGGCCAGTTGGATAACGAACTGGCTAACCGATAGAAGTCAGAGAGTGGTGGTGGATGGCAAATATTCAGCCTGGATCCCAGTTACCAGTGGTGTACCGCAGGGATCAGTTCTGGGTCCTCTGCTGTTTGTGATTTTCATTAATGACTTGGATGAGGGAGTTGAAGGGTGGGTCAGTAAATTTGCAGACGATACGAAGATTGGTGGAGTTGTGGATAGTAAGGAGGGCTGTTGTCGGCTGCAAAGAGACATAGATAGGATGCAGAGCTGGGCTGAGAAGTGGCAGATGGAGTTTAACCCTGAAAAGTGTGAGGTTGTCCATTTTGGAAGGACAAATATGAATGCGGAATACAGGGTTAACGGTAGAGTTCTTGGCATTGTGGAGGAGCAGAGAGACCTTGGGGTCTATGTTCATACATCTTTGAAAGTTGCCACTCAAGTGGATAGAGCTGTGAAGAAGGCCTATGGTGTGCTCGCGTTCATTAACAGAGGGATTGAATTTAAGAGCCGTGAGGTGATGATGCAGCTGTACAAAACTTTGGTAAGGCCACATTTGGAGTACTGTGTACAGTTCTGGTCGCCTCATTTTAGGAAGGATGTGGAAGCTCTGGAAAAGGTGCAAAGAAGATTTACCAGGATGTTGCCTGGAATGGAGAGTAGGTCTTACGAGGAAAGGTTGAGGGTGCTAGGCCTTTTCTCATTAGAGCGGAGAAGGATGAGGGGCGACCTGATAGAGGTTTATAAGATGATCAGGGGAATAGATAGAGTAGACAGTCAGAGACTTTTTCCCCAGGTGGAACACACCATTACAAGGGGACATAAATTTAAGGTGAAAGGTGGAAGATATAGGAGGGATATCAGAGGTAGGTTCTTTACCCAGAGAGTAGTGGGGGCATGGAATGCACTGCCTGTGGAAGTAGTTGAGTCGGAAACATTAGGGACCTTCAAGCAGCTGTTGGATAGGTACATGGATTACGGGAAAATGATATAGTGTAGATTTATTTGTTCTTAAGGGCAGCACGGTAGCATTGTGGATAGCACAATTGCTTCACAGATTCATGGTCCCAGGTTCGATTCCGGCTTGGGTCGTTGTCTGTGCGGAGTCTGCACGTCCTCCCCGTGTCTGCGTGGGTTTCCTCCGGGTACTCCGGTTTCCTCCCACAGTCCAAAGATGTGCGGGTTAGGTGAATTGGCCAATGATAAATTGCCCTTAATGTCCAAATTGCCCTTGGTGTTGGGTGGAGGTGTTGAGTTTGGGTAGGGTGCTCTTTCCAAGAGCTGGTGCAGACTCGGGGGGCCGAATGGCCTCCTTCTGCACTGTAAATTCAATGATAATCTATGATTAATCTAGGACAAAGGTTCGGCACAACATCGTGGGCCGAAGGGCCTGTTCTGTGCTGTATTTTCTATGTTCTATGTTCTATGAATCCCCTCAGTCCCCAATCCTAATGTGAATCCCATCAGTCCCCATTCCCAATGATAATCCCCTCAATCCCCAATCCCAATGTGAATCCCCTCAATCCCCAATCCCAAGGTGAATCCCACTCAGTCCCCAATCTCAATGTGAATCCCCCTCAGCCCCCAATCCCAATGTGAATCCCCTCAATCCCCAATCCCAATATGAATCTCCTCAATCCCCATTCCGAATGTGAATTCCTCAGTCCCCAATCCCAATGTGAATCCCCTCAGTCCCCAATCCTAATGTGAATCTCCTCAGTCCCCAATCCCAATGTGAATCCCCTCAACCACCAATCCCAATTGGAATCCCCACAGTCCCGATTCTCAATGTGAATCCCCTCAGTCCCCAATCCCAATGTGAATCCCCTCAATCCCCAAACCCAATGTGAATCCCCTCAGTCGCCAATCCCAATGTGAATCCCCTCAATCCCCAATCCCAATGTGAATCCCCTCAGTCCCCAATCCCAATGCGAATCCCCTCAGTCCCCAATCCCAAAGTGAAACCCATCAGAACCCAATCACAATGTGAATCCCCCTCAGCCCCCAATCCCAATGTGAATCCCCTCAATCCCCAATCCCAATGTGAATCCCCTCAGTCCCCAATCCCAATGCGAATCCCCTCAGTCCCCAATCCCAAAGTGAAACCCATCAGAACCCAATCACAATGTGAATAACCTCAGTCCCCAATCCCATGTGACCCCGCCCAGTCACCAATCCCAATGTGAATCCCCTCAGTCCCCAATCCCAATGTGAATCCCCTAATCACCAATCCATCTGAATCCCCTGAATCCCCATTCCCAATGTGAATCCCCTCTGTCCCCAATCCCAATGTGAATCTCCTCAGTCCCCGATCCCAATGTGAATCCCCGTAATCCCCAATCCCTATATGAATCCCCTGAATCCACAATCCCAATGTGAATCCCCTGAATCCCCAATCCCAATGTGAATCCCCTCAATCCCCAATTCCAATGAGAATCCCCCGCCTCAATCGCAAATCCCAATTTGAGTCTCCTCAATCCTCAATCCCAATGTGAATCGCCTCAATCCCCAATCCCAATGTGAATCCAGTCAGTCCCCAATCCTAATGTGAATCCCATCAGTCCCCATTCCCAATGATAATCCCCTCAATCCCCAATCCCAGTGTGAATCCCCTCAATCCCCAATCCCAGGGTGAATCCCCCTCAATCCACAATTCCAATGTGAGTCCCCTCAGTCCCCAATCCCAATGTGAATCTCCTCAGTCCCCGATCTCAATGTGAATCGCCGTAATCCCCTATCCTAATGTGAATCCCCTGAATCCACAATCCCAATGTGAATCCCCTGAATCCTCAATCACAATGTGAATCCACTCAATCCCCAATCCCAATGTGAATCCCCCGCCTCAATCCCAAATCCCCATGTGAATCGCCTCAATCCCCAATCCCAATATGAATCTCCTCAATCCCCATTCCGAATGTGAATTCCTCAGTCCCCAATTCCAATGTGAATCCCCTCAGTCCCCAATCCTAATGTGAATCTCCTCAGTCCCCAATCCCAATGTGAATCCCCTCAATCACCAATCCCAAATGGAATCCCCACAGTCCCGATTCTCAATGTGAATCCCCTCAGTCCCCAATCCCAATGTGAATCCCCTCAATCCCCAATCCCAATGTGAATCCCCTCAGTCGCCAATCCCAATGTGAATCCCCTCAGTCCCCAATCCCAAAGTGAAACCCATCAGCCTCCAACCCAATGTGAATCCCCTGAATCCCCAATCCCAATGTGTATCCCCCACCTCAGTCCCAAATCCCAATGTGAGTCTCCTCAATCCCCAATCCCAATGTGAATAGCCTCAATCCCCAATCCCAATGTGAATCCCCTCAGTCCCCAATCCTAATGTGAATCCCATCAGTCCCCATTCCCAATGCTAATCTCCACAATCCCCAATCCCAATGTGAATCCCCTCAATCCCCAATCCCAAGGTGAATCCCCCTCAGTCCCCAATCTCAATGTGAATCCCCCTCAGCCCCCAGTCCCAATGTGAATCCCCTCAATCCCCAATCCCAATATGAATCTCCTCAATCCCCATTCCGAATGTGAATTCCTCAGTCCCCAATCTCAATGTGAATCCCCTCAGTCCCCAATCCCAATGCGAATCCCCTCAGTCCCCAATCCCAAAGTGAAACCCATCAGAACCCAATCCCAATGTGAATAACCTCAGTCCCCAATCCCATGTGACCCCGCCCAATCCCCAATCCCAATGTGAATCCCCTCAGTCCCCAATCCCAATGTGAATCCCCTAATCCCCAATCCATGTGAATCCCCTGAATCCCCATTCCCAATGTGAATCCCCTCTGTCCCCAATCCCAATGTGAATATCCTCAGTCCCCGATCCCAATGTGAATCCCCGTAATCCCCAATCCCTATATGAATCCCCTGAATCCACAATCCCAATGTGAATCCCCTGAATCCCCAATCCCAAAGTGAACCCACTCAATCCCCAATTCCAATGAGAATGCCACGCCTCAATCCCAAATCCCAATGTGAGTCTCCTCAATCCCCAATCCCAATGGGAATCGCCTCAATCCCCAATCCCAATGTGAATCCAGTCAGTCCCCAATCCTAATGTGAATCCCATCAGTCCCCATTCCCAATGATAATCCCCTCAATCCCCAATCCCAGTGTGAATCCCCTCAATCCCCAAACCCAAGGTGAATCGCCCTCAATCCACAATCCCAATGTGAGTCCCCTCAGTCCCCAATCCCAATGTGAATCCCCTCAGTCCCCAATCCTAATGTGAATCTCCTCAGACCCCGATCCCAAAGTGAATCGCCGTAATCCCCTATCCTAATGTGAATCCCCTGAATCCACAATCCCAATGTGAATCCCCTGAATCCTCAATCAAAATGTGAATCCACTCAATCCTCAATCCCAATGTGAATCCCCCTCCTCAATCCCAAATCCCCATGTGAATCGCCTCAATCCCCAATCCCAATGTGAATCCCCTCAGTCTCCAATCCCAATGTGAATCGCCTGAATCCCCAATAGCAATGTGAATCCCCTCAGTTCCCATTCTCAATGTGAATCCCCTCAATCCCCAATCCCAATGTGAATCCCCCGCCTCAATCCCCAGTCCCAATGTGAATCCCCTCAGTCCTCAATCCCAATGTGAATCCCCAGAATCCCTAAATCCCAATGTGAAACCCATCAGTCCGCAATCCCAATGTGAATACCCTCAGTCCCCAATCCCAATGTGACCCTTCCCAGTCCCCAATCCCAATGTGAATCCACTCAGTCCCCAATCCTAATGTGAATCCCATCAGTCCCCATTCCTAATGATAATCCCCGCAATCCCCAATCACAGTGTGAATCCCCTCAATCCCCAATCCCAAGGTGAATCCCCCTCAATCCCCAATCTCAATGTGAATCCCCCTCAGCCCCCAAGCCCAATGTGAATCCCCTCAATCCCCAAACCCATTATGAATCTCCTCAATCCCCATTCCCAATGTGAATTCCTCCATCCCCAATCCCAATGTGAATCCCCTCAGTCCCAATCCTCATGTGAATCTCCTCAATCCCCAATCCCAATGTGAATCCCCTCAGTCACCAATCCCAATTGGAATCCCCTCAGTCCCCAATCCCAATGTGGATCCCCTCAATCCCCAATCCCAATGTGAATCCCCTCAGTCCCCAATCCCAATGTGAATCCCCTCAATCCCTAATCCCGAAGTGAAACCCATCAGCCCCCAATCCCAATGTGAATCCCCTCTGTCCCGAATCCCAATGTGAATCTCCTCAGTTCACGATCCCAATGTGAATCCCCGTAATCCCCAATCCCAATATGAATCCCCTGAATCCTAATTCCCAATGTGAATCCCGTGAATCCCCAATCCCAATGTGAATCCCGTCAATCCCCAATCCCAATGTGAATCCCCCGCCTCAATCCCAAATCCCAATGTGAGTCTCCTCAATCCGCAATCCCAATGTGAATCGCCTCAATCCCCAATCCCAATGTGTATCCACTCAGTCCCCAATCCTAATCTGAATCCCATCAGTCCCCATTCCCAATGATAATCCCCGCAATCCCCAATCACAGTGTGAATCCCCTCAATCCCCAATCCCATGGTGAATCCCCCTCAATCCCCAATCTCAATGTGAATCCCCCTCAGCCCCCAATCCCAATGTGAATCCCCTCAATCCCCAATCCCATTATTAATCTCCTCAATCCCCATTCCCAATGTGAACCCCCTCAGTCCCCAATCCTCATGTGAATCTCCTCAATCCCCAATCCCAATGTGAATCCCCTCAATCACCAATCCCAATTGGAATCCCCACAGTCCCGATTCTCAATGTGATCCCCTCAGTCCCAATCCCAATGTGAATCCCCTCAATCCCCAATCCCAATGTGAATCCCCTCAGTCCCCAATCCCAATGTGAATCCCCTCAATCCCCTATCCTAATGTGTATCCCCTGAATCCACAATCACAATGTGAATCCACTCAATCCCCAATCCCAATGTGAATCTCCCGCCTCATTCCCAAATCCCCATGTGAATCGCCTCAATCCCCAATCCTTATGTGAATCCCCTCAGTCCCCAATCCCAATGTGAACCGCCTCAATCCCCAATACCAATGTGAATCCCCTCAGTCCCCAATCCCAATGTGAATCCCCCGCCTCAATCCCCAGTCTCAATGTGAATCCCCTCAGTCCTCAATCCCAATGTGAATCCCCTCAATCCCCAATCCCAATGTGAAACCCATCAGTCCGCAATCCCAATGTGACCCTTCCCAGTCCCCCAATCCCAATGTGAATCCACTCAGTCCCCAATCCTAATATGAATCCCATCAGCCCCCAATCCCAATGTGAATCCCCTCTGTCCCGAATCCCAATGTGAATCTCCTCAGTCCACGATCCCAATGTGAATCCCCGTAATCCCCAATCCCAATATGAATCTCCTGAATCCTAATTCCCAATGTGAATCCCGTGAATCCCCAATCCCAATGTGAATCCTGTCAATCCCCAATCCCAATGTGAATCCCCCGCCTCAATCCCAAATCCCAATGTGAGTCTCCTCAATCCCCAATCCCAATGTGAATCGCCTCAATCCCCAATCCCAATGTGTATCCACTCAGTCCCCAATCCTAATGTGAATCCCATCAGTCCCCATTCCCAATGATAATCCCCGCAATCCCCAATCACAGTGTGAATCCCCTCAATCCCCAATCCCATGGTGAATCCCCCTCAATCCCCAATCTGAATGTGAATCCCCCTCAGCCCCCAATCCCAATGTGAATCCCCTCAATCCCCAATCCCATTATGAATCTCCTCAATCCCCATTCCCAATGTGAATTCCTCCATCCCGAATCCCAATGTGAATCCCCTCAGTCCCCAATCCTCATGTGAATCTCCTCAATCCCCAATCCCAATGTGAATCCCCTCAATCACCAATCCCAATTGGAATCCCCACAGTCCCGATTCTCAATGTGAATCCCCTCAGTCCCAATCCCAATGTGAATCCCCTCAATCCCCAATCCCAATGTGAATCCCCTCAGTCCCCAATCCCAATGTGAATCCCCTCAGCCCCCAATCCCAATGTGAATCCACTAAGTCCCCAATCCCAATGTGAATCTCCTCAATCACCAATCCCAATTGGAATCCCCACAGTCCCGATTCTCAATGTGAATCCCCTCAGTCCCCAATCCCAATGTGAATCCCCTCAATCCCCAATCCCAATGTGAATCCCCTCAGTCGCCAATCCCAATGTGAATCCCCTCAGTCCCCAATCCCAATGTGAATCCCCTAATCACCAATCCATCTGAATCCCCTGAATCCCCATTCCCAATGTGAATCCCCTCTGTCCCCAATCCCAATGTGAATCTCCTCAGTCCCCGATCCCAATGTGAATCCCCGTAATCCCCAATCCCTATATGAGTCCCCTGAATCCACAATCCCAATGTGAATCCCCTGAATCCCCAATCCCAATGTGAATCCCCTCAATCCGCAATTCCAATGAGAATCCAGTCAGTCCCCAATCCTAATGTGAATCCCATCAGTCCCCATTCCCAATGATAATCCCCTCAATCCCCAATCCCAGTGTGAATCCCCTCAATCCCCAATCCCAGGGTGAATCTCCTCAGTCCCCGATCTCAATGTAAATCGCCGTAATCCCCTACCCTAATGTGAATCCCCTGAATCCACAATCCCAATGTGAATCCCCTGAATCCTCAATCACAATGTGAATCCACTCAATCCCCAATCCCAATGTGAATCCCCCGCCTCATTCCCAAATCCCCATGTGAATCGCCTCAATCCCCAATCCCAATGTCAATCGCCTCAATCCCCAATACCAATGTGAATCCCCTCAGTCCCCATTCTCAATGTGAATCCCCTCAATCCCCAATCCCAATGTGAATCCCCCACCTCAATCCCCAGTCCCAATGTGAATCCCCTCAGTCCTCAATCCCAATGTGAATCCCCTCAATCCCCAATCCCAATGTGAAACCCATCAGTCCGCAATCCCAATGTGAATACCCTCAGTCCCCAATCCCAATGTGACCCTTCCCAGTCCCGAGTCCCAATGTGAATCCCATCAGTCCCCAATCCAAATGTGAATCCCCTAATCCCCAATCCCTGTGAGTCCCCATTCCCAATGCGAATCCCCTTAGTCCCCAATCCCAATGTGAATCCCCTCAGTCCCCAATCCCAATGTTAATCCCTTCAATCCACAATCCCAATGTGAATCCCCTCAATCCAAATTCCCAATGTGAATCCCCTCAGTCCCCAATCCCAATGTGAATCCCCTCTGTCCCCAATCCCAATGTGAATCTCCTCAGTCCCCGATCCCAATGTGAATCCCCGTAATCCCCAATCCCAATATGAATCCCCCAAATCCACAATCCCAATGTGAATCCCCTGAATCCCCAATCCCAATGTGAGTCTCCTCAATCCCCAATCCCAATGTGAATCGCCTCAATCCCCAAACCCAATGTGAATCCACTCAGTCCCCAATCCTAATGTGAATCCCATCAGTCCCCATTCCCAATGATAATCCCCTCAATCCCCAATCCCAGTGTGAATACCCTCAATCCCCAATCCCACGGTGAATCCCCCTCAATCCACAATTCCAATGTGAGTCCCCTCAGTCCCCAATCCCAATGTGAATCCCCTCAGTCCCCAATCCCAATGTGAATCTCCTCAGTCCACGATCCCAATGTGAATCCCCGTAATCCCCAATCCCAATATGAATCCCCTGAATCCTAATTCCCAATGTGAATCCCTTGAATCCCCAATCCCAATGTGAATCCCGTCAATCCCCAATCCCAATGTGAATCCCCCGCCTCAATCCCAAATCCCAATGTGAGTCTCCTCAATCCCCAATCCCAATGTGAATCGCCTCAATCCCCAATCCCAATGTGTATCCACTCAGTCCCCAATCCTAATGTGAATCCCATCAGTCCCCATTCCCAATGATAATCCCCGCAATCCCCAATCACAGTGTGAATCCCCTCAATCCCCAATCCCATGGTGAATCCCCCTCAATCCCCAATCTGAATGTGAATCCCCCTCAGCCCCCAATCCCAATGTGAATCCCCTCAATCCCCAATCCCATTATGAATCTCCTCAATCCCCATTCCCAATGTGAATTCCTCCATCCCGAATCCCAATGTGAATCCCCTCAGTCCCCAATCCTCATGTGAATCTCCTCAATCCCCAATCCCAATGTGAATCCCCTCAATCACCAATCCCAATTGGAATCCCCACAGTCCCGATTCTCAATGTGAATCCCCTCAGTCCCAATCCCAATGTGAATCCCCTCAATCCCCAATCCCAATGTGAATCCCCTCAGTCCCCAATCCCAATGTGAATCCCCTCAGCCCCCAATCCCAATGTGAATCCACTAAGTCCCCAATCCCAATGTGAATCTCCTCAATCACCAATCCCAATTGGAATCCCCACAGTCCCGATTCTCAATGTGAATCCCCTCAGTCCCCAATCCCAATGTGAATCCCCTCAATCCCCAATCCCAATGTGAATCCCCTCAGTCGCCAATCCCAATGTGAATCCCCTCAGTCCCCAATCCCAATGTGAATCCCCTAATCACCAATCCATCTGAATCCCCTGAATCCCCATTCCCAATGTGAATCCCCTCTGTCCCCAATCCCAATGTGAATCTCCTCAGTCCCCGATCCCAATGTGAATCCCCGTAATCCCCAATCCCTATATGAGTCCCCTGAATCCACAATCCCAATGTGAATCCCCTGAATCCCCAATCCCAATGTGAATCCCCTCAATCCGCAATTCCAATGAGAATCCAATCAGTCCCCAATCCTAATGTGAATCCCATCAGTCCCCATTCCCAATGATAATCCCCTCAATCCCCAATCCCAGTGTGAATCCCCTCAATCCCCAATCCCAGGGTGAATCTCCTCAGTCCCCGATCTCAATGTAAATCGCCGTAATCCCCTACCCTAATGTGAATCCCCTGAATCCACAATCCCAATGTGAATCCCCTGAATCCTCAATCACAATGTGAATCCACTCAATCCCCAATCCCAATGTGAATCCCCCGCCTCATTCCCAAATCCCCATGTGAATCGCCTCAATCCCCAATCCCAATGTCAATCGCCTCAATCCCCAATACCAATGTGAATCCCCTCAGTCCCCATTCTCAATGTGAATCCCCTCAATCCCCAATCCCAATGTGAATCCCCCACCTCAATCCCCAGTCCCAATGTGAATCCCCTCAGTCCTCAATCCCAATGTGAATCCCCTCAATCCCCAATCCCAATGTGAAACCCATCAGTCCGCAATCCCAATGTGAATACCCTCAGTCCCTAATCCCAATGTGACCCTTCCCAGTCCCGAGTCCCAATGTGAATCCCATCAGTCCCCAATCCAAATGTGAATCCCCTAATCCCCAATCCCTGTGAGTCCCCATTCCCAATGCGAATCCCCTTAGTCCCCAATCCCAATGTGAATCCCCTCAGTCCCCAATCCCAATGTTAATCCCTTCAATCCACAATCCCAATGTGAATCCCCTCAATCCAAATTCCCAATGTGAATCCCCTCAGTCCCCAATCCCAATGTGAATCCCCTCTGTCCCCAATCCCAATGTGAATCTCCTCAGTCCCCGATCCCAATGTGAATCCCCGTAATCCCCAATCCCAATATGAATCCCCTAAATCCACAATCCCAATGTGAATCCCCTGAATCCCCAATCCCAATGTGAGTCTCCTCAATCCCCAATCCCAATGTGAATCGCCTCAATCCCCAAACCCAATGTGAATCCACTCAGTCCCCAATCCTAATGTGAATCCCATCAGTCCCCATTCCCAATGATAATCCCCTCAATCCCCAATCCCAGTGTGAATACCCTCAATCCCCAATCCCACGGTGAATCCCCCTCAATCCACAATTCCAATGTGAGTCCCCTCAGTCCCCAATCCCAATGTGAATCCCCTCAGTCCCCAATCCCAATGTGAATCTCCTCAGTCCCCGATCTCAATGTGAATCGCCGTAATCCCTATCCTAATGTGAATCCCCTGAATCCACAATCCCAATGTGAATCCCCTGAATCCTCAATCACAATGTGAATCCACTCAATCCCCAATCCCAATGTGAATCCCCCGCCTCAATCCCAAATCCCCATGTGAATCCCCTGAATCCCCAATCCCAATGTGTATCCCCCACCTCAGTCCCAAATCCCAATGTGAGTCTCCTCAATCCCCAATCCCAAAGTGAATTCCCTCAATCCCCAATCCCAAGGTGAATCCCCCTCAGTCCCCAATCTCAATGTGAATCCCCCTGAGCCCCCAATCCCAATGTGAATCCCCTCAATCCCCATTCCGAATGTGAATTCCTCAGTCCCCAATCCTAATGTGAATCTCCTCAGTCCCCAATCCCAATGTGAATCCCCTCAATCACCAATCCCAATTGGAATCCCCACAGTCCCGATTCTCAATGTGAATCCCCTCAGTCCCCAATCCAAATGTGAATCCCCTCAATCCCCAAACCCAATGTGAATCCCTCAGTCGCCAATCCCAATGTGAACCCCCTCAATCCCCAAGCCCAATGTGAATCCCCTCAGTCCCCAATCCCAATGCGAATCCCCTCAGTCCCCAATCCCAAAGTGAAACCCATCAGAACCCAATCCCAATGTGAATAACCTCAGTCCCCAATCCCATGTGACCTCGCCCAGTCCCCAATCCCAATGTGAATCCCCTCAATCCCCAATCCCAATGTGAATCCCCTAATCCCCAATCCATGTGAATCCCCTGAATCCCCATTCCCAATGTGAATCCCCTCTGTCCCCAATCCCAATGAGAATCTCCTCAATCCCCAATCCCAATGTGAATCGCCTCAATCCCCAATCCCAATGTGTATCCACTCAGTCCCCAATCCTAATGTGAATCCCATCAGTCCCCATTCCCAATGATAATCCCCGCAATCCCCAATCACAGTGTGAATCCCCTCAATCCCCAATCCCATGGTGAATCCCCCTCAATCCCCAATCTCAATGTGAATCCCCCTCAGCCCCCAATCCCAATGTGAATCCCCTCAATCCCCAATCCCATTATGAATCTCCTCAATCCCCATTCCCAATGTGAATCCCCTCAGTCCCCAATCCTCATGTGAATCTCCTCAATCCCCAATCCCAATGTGAATCCCCTCAATCACCAATCCCAATTGGAATCCCCACAGTCCCGATTCTCAATGTGATCCCCTCAGTCCCAATCCCAATGTGAATCCCCTCAATCCCCAATCCCAATGTGAATCCCCTCAGTCCCCAATCCCAATGTGAATCCCCTCAATCCCCTATCCTAATGTGAATCCCCTGAATCCACAATCACAATGTGAATCCACTCAATCCCCAATCCCAATGTGAATCTCCCGCCTCAATCCCAAATCCCCATGTGAATCGCCTCAATCCCCAATCCTTATGTGAATCCCCTCAGTCCCCAATCCCAATGTGAACCGCCTCAATCCCCAATACCAATGTGAATCCCCTCAGTCCCCAATCCCAATGTGAATCCCCCGCCTCAATCCCCAGTCTCAATGTGAATCCCCTCAGTCCTCAATCCCAATGTGAATCCCCTCAATCCCCAATCCCAATGTGAAACCCATCAGTCCGCAATCCCAATGTGACCCTTCCCAGTCCCCCAATCCCAATGCGAATCCACTCAGTCCCCAATCCTAATATGAATCCCATCAGTCCCCATTCCTAATGATAATCCCCGCAATCCCCAATCACAGTGTGAATCCCCTCAATCCCCAATCCCAAGGTGAATCCCCCTCAATCCCCAATCTCAATGTGAATCCCCCTCAGCCCCCAAGCCCAATGTGAATCCCCTCAATCCCCAAACCCATTATGAATCTCCTCAATCCCCATTCCCAATGTGAATTCCTTCATCCCCAATCCCAATGTGAATCCCCTCAGTCCCAATCCTCATGTGAATCTCCTCAATCCCCAATCCCAATGTGAATCCCCTCAGTCACCAATCCCAATTGGAATCCCCACAGTCCCGATTCTCAATGTGATCCCCTCAGTCCCAATCCCAATGTGAATCCCCTCAATCCCCAATCACAATGTGAATCCCCTCAGTCCCCAATCCCAATGTGAATCCCCTCAGTCCCCAATCCCAATGTGAATCCCCTAAGTCCCCAATCCCAATGTGAATCTCCTCAGTCCCCAATCCCAATGTGAATCCCCTCAATGACCAATCCCAATTGGAATCCCCACAGTCCCGATTCTCAATGTGAATCCCCTCAGTCCCCAATCTCAATGTGAATCCCCTAAATCCCCAATCCCAATGTGAATCCCCTCAGTCGCCAATCCCAATGTGAATCCCCTCAATCCCCAATCCCAATGTGAATCCCCTCAGTCCCCAATCCCAATGTGAATCCCCTCAGTCCCTAATCCCGAAGTGAAACCCATCAGCCCCCAATCCCAATGTGAATCCCCTCTGTCCCGAATCCCAATGTGAATCTCCTCAGTCCACGATCCCAATGTGAATCCCCGTAATCCCCAATCCCAATATGAATCCCCTGAATCCTAATTCCCAATGTGAATCCCGTGAATCCCCAATCCCAATGTGAATCCCGTCAATCCCCAATCCCAATGTGAATCCCCCGCCTCAATCCCAAATCCCAATGTGAGTCTCCTCAATCCCCAATCCCAATGTGAATCGCCTCAATCCCCAATCCCAATGTGTATCCACTCAGTCCCCAATCCTAATGTGAATCCCATCAGTCCCCATTCCCAATGATAATCCCCGCAATCCCCAATCACAGTGTGAATCCCCTCAATCCCCAATCCCATGGTGAATCCCCCTCAATCCCCAATCTCAATGTGAATCCCCCTCAGCCCCCAATCCCAATGTGAATCCCCTCAATCCCCAATCCCATTATGAATCTGCTCAATCCCCATTCCCAATGTGAATTCCTCCATCCCGAATCCCAATGTGAATCCCCTCAGTCCCCAATCCTCATGTGAATCTCCTCAATCCCCAATCCCAATGTGTATCCCCTCAATCACCAATCCCAATTGGAATCCCCACAGTCCCGATTCTCAATGTGAATCCCCTCAGTCCCAATCCCAATGTGAATCCCCTCAATCCCCAATCCCAATGTGAATCCCCTCAGTCCCCAATCCCAATGTGAATCCCCTCAGCCCCCAATCCCAATGTGAATCCACGAAGTCCCCAATCCCAATGTGAATCTCCTCAATCACCAATCCCAATTGGAATCCCCACAGTCCCGTTTCTCAATGTGAATCCCCTTAGTCCCCAATCCCAATGTGAATCCCCTCAATCCCCAATCCCAATGTGAATCCCCTCAGTCGCCAATCCCAATGTGAATCCCCTCAGTCCCCAATCCCAATGTGAATCCCCTAATCACCAATCCATCTGAATCCCCTGAATCCCCATTCCCAATGTGAATCCCCTCTGTCCCCAATCCCAATGTGAATCTCCTCAGTCCCCGATCCCAATGTGAATCCCCGTAATCCCCAATCCCTATATGAGTCCCCTGAATCCACAATCCCAATGTGAATCCCCTGAATCCCCAATCCCAATGTGAATCCCCTCAATCCGCAATTCCAATGAGAATCCAGTCAGTCCCCAATCCTAATGTGAATCCCATCAGTCCCCATTCCCAATGATAATCCCCTCAATCCCCAATCCCAGTGTGAATCCCCTCAATCCCCAATCCCAGGGTGAATCCCCCTCAATTCCCAATTCCAATGTGAGTCCCCTCAGTCCCCAATCCCAATGTGAATCCCCTCAGTCCCCAATCCAAATGTGAATCTCCTCAGTCCCCGATCTCAATGTAAATCGCCGTAATCCCCTACCCTAATGTGAATCCCCGAATCCACAATCCCAATGTGAATCCCCTGAATCCTCAATCACAATGTGAATCCACTCAATCCCCAATCCCAATGTGAATCCCCCGCCTCATTCCCAAATCCCCATGTGAATCGCCTCAATCCCCAATCCCAATGTCAATCGCCTCAATCCCCAATACCAATGTGAATCCCCTCAGTCCCCATTCTCAATGTGAATCCCCTCAATCCCCAATCCCAATGTGAATCCCCCACCTCAATCCCCAGTCCCAATGTGAATCCCCTCAGTCCTCAATCCCAATGTGAATCCCCTCAATCCCCAATCCCAATGTGAAACCCATCAGTCCGCAATCCCAATGTGAATACCCTCAGTCCCCAATCCCAATGTGACCCTTCCCAGTCCCCAGTCCCAATGTGAATCCCATCAGTCCCCAATCCAAATGTGAATCCCCTAATCCCCAATCCCTGTGAGTCCCCATTCCCAATGCGAATCCCCTTAGTCCCCAATCCCAATGTGAATCCCCTCAGTCCCCAATCCCAATGTTAATCCCTTCAATCCACAATCCCAATGTGAATCCCCTCAATCCAAATTCCCAATGTGAATCCCCTCAGTCCCCAATCCCAATGTGAATCCCCTCTGTCCCCAATCCCAATGTGAATCTCCTCAGTCCCCGATCCCAATGTGAATCCCCGTAATCCCCAATCCCAATATGAATCCCCTAAATCCACAATCCCAATGTGAATCCCCTGAATCCCCAATCCCAATGTGAGTCTCCTCAATCCCCAATCCCAATGTGAATCGCCTCAATCCCCAAACCCAATGTGAATCCACTCAGTCCCCAATCCTAATGTGAATCCCATCAGTCCCCATTCCCAATGATAATCCCCTCAATCCCCAATCCCAGTGTGAATACCCTCAATCCCCAATCCCACGGTGAATCCCCCTCAATCTACAATTCCAATGTGAGTCCCCTCAGTCCCCAATCCCAATGTGAATCCCCTCAGTCCCCAATCCCAATGTGAATCTCCTCAGTCCCCGATCTCAATGTGAATCGCCGTAATCCCTATCCTAATGTGAATCCCCTGAATCCACAATCCCAATGTGAATCCCCTGAATCCTCAATCACAATGTGAATCCACTCAATCCCCAATCCCAATGTGAATCCCCCGCCTCAATCGCAAATCCCCATGTGAATCCCCTGAATCCCCAATCCCAATGTGTACCCCCACCTCAGTCCCAAATCCCAATGTGAGTCTCCTCAATCCCCAATCCCAATGTGAATAGCCTCAATCCCCAATCCCAATGTGAATCCCCTCAGTCCCCAATCCTAATGTGAATCCCATCAGTCCCCATTCCCAATGCTAATCCCCTCAATCCCCAATCCCAAAGTGAATTCCCTCAATCCCCAATCCCAAGGTGAATCCCCCTCAGTCCCCAATCTCAATGTGAATCCCCCTGAGCCCCCAATCCCAATGTCAATCCCCTCAATCCCCAATCCCAATATGAATCTCCTCAATCCCCATTCCGAATGTGAATTCCTCAGTCCCCAATCCCAATGTGAATCCCATCAGTCCCCAATCCTAATGTGAATCTCCGCAGTCCCCAATCCCAATGTGAATCCCCTCAATCACCAATCCCAATTGGAATCCACACAGTCCCGATTCTCAATATGAATCCCCTCAGTCCCCAATCCCAATGTGAATCCCCTCAATCCCCAAACCCAATGTGTATCCCCTCAGTCGCCAATCCCAATGTGAACCCCCTCAATCCCCAAGCCCAATGTGAATCCCCTCAGTCCCCAATCCCAATGCGAATCCCCTCAGTCCCCAATCCCAAAGTGAAACCCATCAGAACCCAATCCCAATGTGAATAACCTCAGTCCCCAATCCCATGTGACCTCGCCCAGTCCCCAATCCCAATGTGAATCCCCTCAGTCCCCAATCCCAATGTGAATCCCCTAATCCGCAATCCATGTGAATCCCCTGAATCCCCATTCCCAATGTGAATCCCCTCTGTCCCCAATCCCAATGTGAATCTCCTCAGTCCCCGATCCCAATGTGAATCCCCATAATACCCAATCCCAATATGAATCCCCTGAATCCACAATCCCAATGTGAATCCCCTGAATCCCCAATCCCAAAGTGAACCCACTCAATCCCCAATTCCAATGAGAATGCCACGCCTCAATCCCAAATCCCAATGTGAGTCTCCTCAATCCCCAATCCCAATGGGAATCGCCTCAATCCCCAATCCCAATGTGAATCCAGTCAGTCCCCAATCCTAATGTGAATCCCATCAGTCCCCATTCCCAATGATAATCCCCTCAATCCCCAATCCCAGTGTGAATCCCCTCAATCCCCAAACCCAAGGTGAATCGCCCTCAATCCACAATCCCAATGTGAGTCCCCTCAGTCCCCAATCCCAATGTGAATCCCCTCAGTCCCCAATCCCAATGTGAATCCCCTCAGTCCCCAATCCCAATGTGAATCTCCTCAGTCCCCGATCCCAATGTGAATCGCCGTAACCCCTATCCTAATGTGAATCCACTGAATCCACAATCCCAATGTGAATCCCCTGAATCCTCAATCACAATGTGAATCCACTCAATCCCCAATCCCAATGTGAATCCCCCGCCTCAATCCCAAATCCCCATGGGAATCGCCTCAATCCCCAATCCCAATATGAATCTCCTCAATCCCCATTCCGAATGTGAATTCCTCAGTCCCCAATTCCAATGTGAATCCGCTCAGTCTCCAATCCTAATGTGAATCTCCTCAGTCCCCAATCCCAATGTGAATCCCCTCAATCACCAATCTTAATTGGAATCCCCACAGTCCCGATTCTCAATGTGAATCCCCTCAGTCCCCAATCCCAATGTGAATCCCCTCAAACCCCAATCCCAATGTGAATCCCCTCAGTCCCCAATCCCAATGTGAATCCCCTCAATCCCCAATCCCAATGTGAATCCCCTCAGTCCCCAATCCCAATGTGAATCCCCTCAGTCCCCAATCCCAAAGTGAAACCCATCAGCCTCCAATCCCAATGTGAATCCCCTGAATCCCCAATCCCAATGTGTATCCCCCACCTCAGTCCCAAATCCCAATGTGAGTCTCCTCAATCCCCAATCCCAATGTGAATAGCCTCAATCCCCAATCCCAATGTGAATCCCCTCAGTCCCCAATCCTAATGTGAATCCCATCAGTCCCCATTCCCAATGCTAATCCCCTCAATCCCCAATCCCAATGTGAATCCCCTCAATCCCCAATCCCAAGGTGAATCCCCCTCAGTCCCCAATCTCAATGTGAATCCCCCTGAGCCCCCAATCCCAATGTGAATCCCCTCAATCCCCAATCCCAATATGAATCTCCTCAATCCCCATTCCGAATGTGAATTCCTCAGTCCCCAATCCCAATGTGAATCCCCTCAGTCCCCAATCCTAATGTGAATCTCCTCAGTCCCCAATCCCAATGTGAATCCCCTCAATCACCAATCCCAATTGGAATCCCCACAGTCCCGATTCTCAATGTGAATCCCCTCAGTCCCCAATCCCAATGTGAATCCCCTCAATCCCCAAACCCAATGTGAATCCCCTCAGTCGCCAATCGCAATGTGAATCCCCTCAATCCCCAAGCCCAATGTGAATCCCCTCAGTCCCCAATCCCAATGCGAATCCCCTCAGTCCCCAATCCCAAAGTGAAAACCATCAGAACCCAATCCCAATGTGAATAACCTCAGTCCCCAATCCCATGTGACCCCGCCCAGTCCCCATTCCCAATGTGAATCCCCTCTGTCCCCAATCCCAATGTGAATCTCCTCAGTCCCCGATCCCAATGTGAATCCCCTGAATCCACAATCCCAATGTGAATCCCCTGAATCCCCAATCCCAAAGTGAACCCACTCAATCCCCAATTCCAATGAGAATGCCACGCCTCAATCCCAAATCCCAATGTGAGTCTCCTCAATCCCCAATCCCAATGGGAATCGCCTCAATCCCCAATCCCAATGTGAATCCAGTCAGTCCCCAATCCTAATGTGAATCCCATCAGTCCCCATTCCCAATGATAATCCCCTCAATACCCAATCCCAGTGTGAATCCCCTCAATCCCCAAACCCAAGGTGAATCGCCCTCAATCCACAATCCCAATGTGAGTCCCCTCAGTCACCAATCCCAATGTGAATCCCCTCAGTCCCCAATCCCAATGTGAATCTCCTCAGTCCCCGATCCCAATGTGAATCGCCGTAATCCCCTATCCTAATGTGAATCCCCTGAATCCACAATCCCAATGTGAATCCCCTGAATCCTCAATCAAAATATGAATCCACTCAATCCCCAATCCCAATGTGAATCCCCCGCCTCAATCCCAATTCCCCATGTGAATCGCCTCAATCCCCAATCCCAATGTGAATCCCCTCAGTCCCCAATCCCAATGTGAATCGCCTCAATCCCCAATAGCAATGTGAATCCCCTCAGTCCCTATTCTCAAAGTGAATCCCCTCAATCCCCAATCCCAATGTGAATCCCCCGCCTCAATCCCCAGTCCCAATGTGAATCCCCTCAGTCCTCAATCCCAATGTGAATCGCCTCAATCCCCAATCCCAATGTGAAACCCATCAGTCCGCAATCCCAATGTGAATACCCTCAGTCCCCAATCCCAATGTGACCCTTCCCAGTCCCCAATCCCAATGTGAATCCACTCAGTCCCCAATCCTAATGTGAATCCCATCAGTCCCCATTCCTAATGATAATCCCCGCAATCCCCAATCACAGTGTGAATCCCCTCAATCCCCAATCCCAAGGTGAATCCCCCTCAATCCCCAATCTCAATGTGAATCCCCCTCAGCACCCAAGCCCAATGTGAATCCCCTCAATCCCCAAACCCATTATGAATCTCCTCAATCCCCATTCCCAATGTGAATTCCTCCATCCCCAAACCCAATGTGAATCCCCTCAATCCCCAATCCCAATGTGAATCCCCTCAGTCCCCAATCCCAATGTGAATCCCCTCAATCCCCTATCCTAATGTGAATCCCCTGAATCCACAATCCCAATGTGAATCCCCTGAATCCTCAATCACAATGTGAATCCACTCAATCCCCAATCCCAATGTGAATCCCCCGCCTCAATCCCAAATCCCCATGTGAATCGCCTCAATCCCCAATCCCAATGTGAATCCCCTCAGTCCCCAATCCCAATGTGAATCGCCTCAATCCCCAATACCAATGTGAATCCCCTCAGTCCCCATTCTCAATGTGAATCCCCTCAATCCCCAATCCCAATTTGAATCCCCCGCCTCAATCCTCAGTCCCAATGTGAATCCCCTCGGTCCTCAATCCCAATGTGAATCCCCTCAATCCCCAATCCCAATGTGAAACCCATCAGTCCGCAATCCCAATGTGAATACCCTCAGTCCCCAATCCCAATGTGACCCTTCCCAGTCCCCAACCCCAATGTGAATCCACTCAGTCCCCAATCCTAATGTGAATCCCATCAGTCCCCATTCCTAATGATGATCTCCGCAATCCCCAATCACAGTGTGAATCCCATCAATCCCCAATCCCAAGGTGAATCCCCCTCAATCCCCAATCTCAAAGTGAATCCCCCTCAGCCCCCAAGCCCAATGTGAATCCCCTCAATCCCCAAACCCATTATGAATCTCCTCAATCCCCATTCCCAATGTGAATTCCTCCATCCCCAATCCCAATGTGAATCCCCTCAGTCCCAATCCTCATGTGAATCTCCTCAATCCCCAATCCCAATGTGAATCCCCTCAATCACCAATCCCAATTGGAATCCCCACAGTCCCGATTCTCAATGTGATCCCCTCAGTCCCAATTCCAATGTGAATCCCCTCAATCCCCAATCCCAATGTGAATCCCCTCAGTCCCCAATCCCAATGTGAATCCCCTCAGTCCCCAATCCCAATGTGAATCCCCTCAATCACCAATCCCAATTGGAATCCCCACAGTCCCGATTCTCAATGTGAATCCCCTCAGTCCCCAATCTCAATGTGAATCCCCTAAATCCCCAATCCCAATGTGAATCCCCTCAGTCGCCAATCCCAATGTGAATCCCCTCAATCCCCAATCCCAATGTGAATCCCCTCAGTCCCCAATCCCAATGTGAATCCCCTCAGTCCCTAATCCCGAAGTGAAACCCATCAGCCCCCAATCCCAATGTGAATCCCCTCTGTCCCGAATCCCAATGTGAATCTCCTCAGTCCACGATCCCAATGTGAATCTCCTCAGTCCACGATCCCAATGTGAATCCCCGTAATCCCCAATCCCAATATGAATCCCCTGAATCCTCACTCCCAATGTGAATCCCGTGAATCCCCAATCCCAATGTGAATCCCGTCAATCCCCAATCCCAATGTGAATCCCCCGCCTCAATCCCAAATCCCAATGTGAGTCTCCTCAATCCCCAATCTCAATGTGAATCGCCTCAATCCCCAATCCCAATGTGAATCCACTCAGTCCCCAATCCTAATGTGAATCCCATCAGTCCCCATTCCCAATGACAATCCCCGCAATCCCCAATCACAGTGTGAATCCCCTCAATCCCCAATCCCATGGTGAATCCCCCTCAATCCCCAATCTCAATGTGAATCCCCCTCAGCCCCCTATCCCAATGTGAATCCCCTCAATCCCCAATCCCATTATGAATCTCCTCAATCCCCATTCCCAATGTGAATTCCTCCATCCCCAATCCCAATGTGAATCCCCTCAGTCCCCAATCCTCATGTGAATCTCCTCAATCCCCAATCCCAATGTGAATCCCCTCAATCACCAAACCCAATTGGAATCCCCACAGTCCCGATTCTCAATGTGAATCCCCTCAGTCCCAATCCCAATGTGAATCGCCTCAATCCCCAATCCCAAAGTGAATCCCCTCAGTCCCCAATCCCAATGTGAATCCCCTCAGCCCCCAATCCCAATGTGAATCCCCTAATTCCCCAATCACAATGTGAATCTCCTCAGTCCCCAATCCCAATGTGAATCCCCTCAATCACCAATCCCAATTGGAATGCCCACAGTCCCGATTCTCAATGTGAATCCCCTCAGTCCCCAATCCCAATGTGAATCCCCTCAATCCCCAATCCCAATGTGAATCCCCTCAGTCGCCAATCCCAATGTGAATCCCCTCATTCCCCAATCCCAATGTGAATCCCCTAATCACCAATCCATCTGAATCCCCTGAATCCCCATTCCCAATGTGAATCCCCTCAATCCCCAATCCCAGTGTGAATCCCCTCAATCCCCAATCCCAGGGTGAATCCCCCTCAATCCACAATTCCAATGTGAGTCCCCTCAGTCCCCAATCCCAATGTGAATCCCCTCAGTCCCCAATCCCAATGTGAATCTCCTTAGTCCCCGATCTCAATGTGAATCGCCGTAATCCCCTATCCTAATGTGAATCCCCTGAATCCACAATCCCAATGTGAATCCCCTGAATTCTCAATCACAATGTGAATCCACTCAATCCCCAATCCCAATGTGAATCCCCGCCTCATTCCCAAATCCCCATGTGAATCGCCTCAATCCCCAATCCCAATGTGATTCCCCTCAATCCCCAATACCAATGTGAATCCCCTCAGTCCTCAATCCCAATGTGAATCACCTCATTCCCCAATCCTCATGTGATTCCCATCAGTCCCCATTCTCAATGTGAATTCCCTCAATCCCCAATCCCAATGTGAATCTTGTCAATCCCCAATCCCAATGTGAATCCCCCTCAGTCCCCAATCCCAATGAGAATCCCCTGAATCCCCAATCCCAATGTGAATCCCCTCAATCCCCATTCCCAATGTGAATCCCTCAGTCCCCAATCCCAATGTGAATCCCCTCAGTCCCCATACCCAATGTGAATTCCCTCTGTCCCCAATCCCAATGTGAATCCCCTCAGTCCCCAATCCCGATGTGAAACCCATCAGTCCGCAATCCCAATGTGAATACCCTCAGTCCCCAATCCCAATGTGAATCTCGTCAATCCCCAATCCCAATGTGAATCCCCTCAATCACCAATCCCAATGTGAATCCACCGCCACAATCCCGAATCCCAATGTGAACCTCCTCAGTTCCCAATCCCAATGTGAATCGCCACAATCCCCAATCCCAATGTGAATCCCCTCAGTCCCCAATCCTAATGTGAATCCCATCATTCCCCATTCCCAATGTTAATCCCCTCAATCCCCAATTCCAATGTCAATCCCCTCAATCCCCATTCCCAATGTGAATCCCTCAATCCCCAATCCCAATGTGAATCCCCTCAGACCCCAATCCCAATGTGAATTCCCTCTGTCCCCAATCCCAATGTGAATCCCCTCAGTCCCCAATGCCAATGTGAATCCCCTCTGTCCGCAATCCCAATGTGAATCCCCTCAGTCCCCAATCCCAATGTGAATCCCCTAATCACCAATCCATCTGAATCCCCTGAATCCCCATTCCCAATGTGAATCCCCTCTGTCCCCAATCCCAATGTGAATCACCTCAGTCCCCGAACCCAATGTGAATCCCCGTAATCCCCAATCCCTATATGAATCCCCTGAATCCACAATCCCAATGTGAATCCCCTGAAACACCAATCCCAATGTGAATCCCCTCAATCCTCAATCCCAATGTGAATCCCCCGCCTCAATACCAAATCCCAATGTGAGTCTCCTCAATCCCCATTCCCAATGATAATCCCCTCAATCCCCAATCCCAGTGTGAATCCCCTCAATCCCCAATCCCAGGGTGAATCCCCCTCAATCCACAATTCCAATGTGAGTCCCCTCAGTCCCCAATCCCAATGTGAATCCCCTCAGTCCCCAATCCCAATGTGAATCTCCTTCGTCCCCGATCTCAATGTGAATCGCCGTAATCCCCTATCCTAATGTGAATCCCCTGAATCCACAATCCCAATGTGAATCCCCTGAATTCTCAATCACAATGTGAATCCACTCAATCCCCAATCCCAATGTGAATCCCCCGCCTCATTCCCAAATCCCCATGTGAATCGCCTCAATCCCAAATCCCAATGTGATTCCCCTCAATCCCCAACACCAATGTGAATCCCCTCAGTCCTCAATCCCAATGTGAATCACCTCATTCCCCAATCCTCATGTGATTCCCATCAGTCCCCATTCTCAATGTGAATTCCCTCAATCCCCAATCCCAATGTGAATCTTGTCAATCCCCAATCCCAATGTGAATCCCCCTCAGTCCCCAATCCCAATGAGAATCCCCTGAATCCCCAATCCCAATGTGAATCCCCTCAATCCCCATTCCCAATGTGAATCCCTCAGTCCCCAATCCCAATGTGAATCCCCTCAGTCCCCAAACCCAATGTGAATTCCCTCTGTCCCCAATCCCAATGTGAATCCCCTCAGTCCCCAATCCCGATGTGAAACCCATCAGTCCGCAATCCCAATGTGAATACCCTCAGTCCCCAATCCCAATGTGAATCTCGTCAATCCCCAATCCCAATGTGAATCCCCTCAATCACCAATCCCAATGTGAATCCCCTCAATCACCAATCCCAATGTGAATACCCTCAGTCCCCACTCCCATGTGACCCCGCTCAGTCCCCATTCCCAATGTGAATACCCTCAGTCCCCAATCCCAATGTGAATCCCCTCAGTCCCCAATCCCAATGTGAAACCCCTAATCCCCAACCCATGTGAATCCTCTGAATCCCCATTCCCAATGTGAATCCCCTCTATCCCCAATCTCAATGTGAATCTCCTCAGTCCCCAATCCCAATGTGAATCGCCACAATCCCCAATCCCAATGTGAATCCCCTCAGTCCCCAATCCTAATGTGAATCCCATCATTCCCCATTCCCAATGTTAATCCCCTCAATCCCCAATTCCAATGTCAATCCCCTCAATCCCCATTCCCAATGTGAGTCCCTCAATCCCCAATCCCAATGTGAATCCCCTCAGACCCCAATCCCAATGTGAATTCCCTCTGTCCCCAATCCCAATGTGAATCCCCTCAGTCCCCAATGCCAATGTGAATCCCCTCTGTCCGCAATCCCAATGTGAAACCCATCAGCCCCTAATCCCAATGTGAATACCCTCAGTCCCCACTCCCATGTGACCCCGCTCAGTCCCCATTCCCAATGTGAATACCCTCAGTCCCCAATCCCAATGTGAATCCCCTCAGTCCCCAATCCCAATGTGAAACCCCTAATCCCCAATCCATGTGAATCCTCTGAATCCCCATTCCCAATGTGAATCCCCTCTATCCCCAATCTCAATGTGAATCTCCTCAGTCCCCAATCCCAATGTGAATCGCCTCAGTCCCCATTCCCAATGTGAATCCCCTCAGTCCCCAATCCTAATGTGAATCCCATCAGTCCCCATTCCCAATGTGAATTCCCTCAATCCCCAAACCCACTGTGAATCCCCTCAATCCCCAATCCCAATGTGAATACCCCTCAGTCCCCAATCCCAATGTGAATCCCCTCAATACCCAATTCCAATGTGAATCCCCTCAATCCCTATTCCCAATGTGAATCCCTCAGTCCACAATCCCAATGTGAATCCCCTCAGTCCCCAATCCTAATGTGAATCCCCTCAGTCCCCAATCCCAATGTGTATCCCCTCAATTCCCAATCCCAATTGGAATCCTCCACAGCCCCTATTCTCAATGTGAATCCCCTCAGTCCCCAATCCCAATGTGAATCCCCACAGTCCCCAATCCCAATGTGAATCCCCTCTGTCCCCAATCCCAATGTGAATCCCTTCAGTCCCCAATCCCAATGTCAAACCCATCAGTCTGCAATCCCAATGTGAATACCCTCAGTCCCCAATCCCAATGTGAATCTCATCAATCCCCAATCCCAATGTGAATCCCCTCAATCACCAATCCCAATGTGAATCCACCGCCACAATCCCGAATCCCGATGTGAGTCTCCTCAATCCCCAATCCCAATGTGAATCGCCTAAATCCCCAATCCCAATGTGAATCCCCTCAGTCCCCAATCCAAATGTGAATCCCATCAGTCCCCATTCCCAATGATAATCCCCTCAATCCCCAATCCCAATGGAAATCCCCTCAATCCCCAATCCCAATTGAATCCCCCTCAGTCCCCAATCTCAATGTGAATCCTCCTCAGCCCCCAATCCAAATGTGAATCCCCTCAGTCCCCAATTCCAATGTGTATCCCCTCAATCCCCAATCCTAGTGTGAATTCCCTCAGTCCGCAATCCCAATGTGAATCCCCTCAGTCCCCAATCCCAATGTGATACCTATCAGACCCCAATCCCAAAGTGAATACCCTCAGTCCCCAATCCCAAAGTGACCCCGCCCAGTCCCCAATCCCAATGTCAATCCCCTCAGTCCCCAATCCCAATGTGAATCCCCGAATCCCCAATCCATGTGAATCCTCTGAATCCCCATTCCCAATGTGTATCCCCTCAATCCCCAATCTCAATCTGAATCTCCTCAATCCACCATCCCAATGTGAATCCCCTCAGTCCCCAATCCCAATGTGAATCCCCTCAGTCCCCAATCCGAATGTGAATCTCCTCAGTCCCCGATCCCAAGGTGAATCCCCGCAATCCCCAATCTAAATGTGAACCCTCTGTATCTCCTATCCCAATGTGAATCCCCGGAAACCCCAAACCCACTGTGAATCCCCTCAATCCCCAATCACAATGTGAATACCCCACAGTCCCCAATCCCAATGTGAATCCCCTCAATCCCCAATCCCAATGTGAATCCCCTCAATCCCCATTCCCAATGTGAATCCCTCCGTCCACAATCCCAATGTGAATCCCCTCAGTCCCCAATCCTAATGTGAATCCCCTCAGTCCCCAATCCCAATGTGTATCCCCTCAATTCCCAATCCCAATTGGAATCCTCCACAGCCCCTATTCTCAATGTGAATCCCCTCAGTCCCCAATCCCAATGTGAATCCCCACAGTCCCCAATCCCAATGTGAATCCCCTCTGTCCCCAATCCCAATGTGAATCCCTTCAGTCCCCAATCCCAATGTCAAACCCATCAGTCTGCAATCCCAATGTGAATACCCTCAGTCCCCAATCCCAATGTGAATCTCATCAATCCCCAATCCCAATGTGAATCCCCTCAATCACCAATCCCAATATGAATCCACCGCCACAATCTCGAATCCCGATGTGAGTCTCCTCAATCCCCAATCCCAATGTGAATCGCCTAAATCCCCAATCCCAATGTGAATCCCCTCAGTCCCCAATCCAAATGTGAATCCCATCAGTCCTCATTCCCAATGATAATCCCCTCAATCCCCAATCCCAATGGAAATCCCCTCAATCCCCAATCCCAATTGAATCCCCCTCAGTCCCCAATCTCAATGTGAATCCCCCTCAGCCCCCAATCCAAATGTGAATCCCCTCAGTCCCCAATTCCAATGTGTATCCCCTCAATCCCCAATCCCAGTGTGAATTCCCTCAGTCCGCAATCCCAATGTGAATCCCCTCAGTCCGCAATCCCAATGTGATACCTATCAGACCCCAATCCCAAAGTGAATACCCTCAGTCCCCAATCCCAAAGTGACCCCGCCCAGTCCCCAATCCCAATGTCAATCCCCTCAGTCCCCAATCACAATGTGAATCCCCTAATCCCCAATCCATGTGAATCCTCTGAATCCCCATTCCCAATGTGTATCCCCTCAATCCCCAATCTCAATCTGAATCTCCTCAATCCACTATCCCAATGTGAATCCCCTCAGTCCCCAATCCCAATGTGAATCCCCTCAGTCCCCAATCCGAATGTGAATCTCCTCAGTCCCCGATCCCAAGGTGAATCCCCGCAATCCCCAATCTAAATGTGAACCCTCTGTATCTCCTATCCCAATGTGAATCCCCTGAATCCCCAATCCCAATGTGAATCCCCTCAGTCCCCAATCACAATGTGAATCCTCTGAGTTGCAATCCCAATGTGAATCTCGTCACTCCCCAATCCCAATGTGAATCCCCTCAATCCCCAATCACAATGTGAATCCCTTGCCACAATCCCAAATCCCAATGTGAATCTCCTCAGTCCCCAATCCCAATGTGAATCGCCTCAATCCCCAATCCCAATGTGAATCCCCTCAGTCCCCAATCCTAATGTGAATCCCATCAGTCCCCATTCCCAATGAGAATTCCCTCAATCCCCAAACCCAATGTGAATCCCTTCAATCCCCAATCCCAATGTGAATACCCCTCAATCCCCAATCCCAATGTGAATCCCCTCAATCCCCATTCCCAATGTGAATCCCTCAGTCCCCAATCCCAATGTGAATCCCCTCAGTCCCCAATCCTAATGTGAATCCCCTCAGTCCCCAATCCCAATGTGTATCCCCTCAATTCCCAATCCCAATTGGAATCCTCCACAGTCCCTATTCTCAATGTGAATCCCCTCAGTCCCCAATCCCAATGTGAATCCCCTCAGTCCCCAATCCCAATGTGAATCCCCTCTGTCCCCAATACCAATGTGAATCCCTTCAGTCCCCAATCCCAATGTCAAACCCATCAGTCTGCAATCCCAATGTGAATACCCTCAGTCCCCAATCCCAATGTGAATCTCATCAATCCCCAATCCCAATGTGAATCCCCTCAATCACCAATCGCAATGTGAATCCGCCGCCACAACCCCGAATCCCAATGTGAGTCTCCTCAATCCCTAATCCCAATGTGAATCCCCTCAGTCCCCAATCCCAATGTGAATCCCCTCTGTCCCCAATACCAATGTGAATCCCTTCAGTCCCCAATCCCAATGTCAAACCCATCAGTCTGCAATCCCAATGTGAATACCCTCAGTCCCCAATCCCAATGTGAATCTCATCAATCTCCAATCCCAATGTGAATCCCCTCATTCCCCATTCCCAATGTGAATCCCGCAGTCCCCAATCCCAATGTGAATCCCTCAATGCCCAATCCCAGTGTGAATCCCTTCAGTCCCCAATCCCAATGTGAATCCCCTCAGTCCCCAATCCCAATGTGAATACCCTCAGTCCCCAATCCCATGTGACCCCGCCCAGTCGCCAATCCCAATGTGAATCCCCTCAGTCCCCAATCCCAAGGTGAATCCCCTAATCCCCAATCCATGTGAATCCCCTGAATCCCCGTTCCCAAAGTGAATACCCTCAGTCCCCAATCCCAATGTGACCCCGCCCAGTCCCCAATCCCAATGTGAATACCCTCAGTCCCCAATCCCAATGTGACCCTTCACAGACCCCAATCCCAATGTGAATCCCCTCAGTCCCCAATCCCAATGTGAATCCCCTAATCCCCAATCCCTGTGAATCCTCTGAATCCCCATTCCCATTGTGAATCCCCTCAGTCCCCAATCCCAATGTGAATCCCCTCAATCCACAATCACAATGTGAATCCCCACAATCCACAATCCCAATGTGAATCCCCTCACTCCCCAATCCCAATGTGAATCCCTCATCCCCAATCACAATGTGAATCCCCCGCCTCAATCCCAAATCCCAATATGAATTCCCTCAGTCCCCAATCCCAATGTAAATCCCCTCTCTCCCCAATCCCAATGTGAATCCCCTCAATCCACAATCCCAATGTGAATCCCCACAATCCACAATTCCAATCTGAATCCCCTCAGTCCCCAATCCCAATGTGAATCCCCTCTCTCCCCAATCACAATGTGAATCCCCTCAATCCCCAATCACAATGTGAATCCCCTCAGTCCCCAATCCCAATGTGAATCCCCTCAATCACCAATCCCAATGTGAATCCCCTCAATCACCAATCCCAATGTGAATCCACCGCCACAATCCCGAATCCCAATGTGAATCTCCTCAGTTCCCAATTCCAATGTGAATCGCCTCAATCCCCAATCCCAATGTGAATCCCCTCAGTCCCAAAACCTAATGTGAATCCCATCAGTCCCCATTCGCAATGTGAATCCCCTCAATCCCCAATCCCAATGTGAATCCCCTCAATCCCCAATCCCAATGTGAATCCCTCAATCCTCAATCCCAATGTGAATCCCCCTCAGTCCCCAATCCCAATGTGAATCCCCTCAATCCCCAATCCCAATGTGAATCGCCTCATTCCCCATTCCCAATGTGATTCCCGCAGTCCCCAATCCGAAAGTGAATCCCCTCAGTCCCCAATCCCAATGTGAATCCCCTCAGTCCCCAATCCCAATGTGAAACCCATCAGCCCCCAATCCCAATGTGAATACCCTCAGTCCCCAATGCCATGTGACCCCGCCCAGTCGCCAATCCCAATGTGAATCCCCTCAGTCCCCAATTCCAATGTGAATCCCCTAATCCCCAATCCATGTGAATCCCCTGAATCCCCATTCACAAAGTGAATACCCTCAGTCCCCAATCCCAATGTGAATCCCCTCAGTCCCCAATCCTAATGTGAATCCCCTCAGTCCCCAATCCCAATGTGTATCCCCTCAATTCCCAATCCCAATTGGAATCCTCCACAGCCCCTATTCTCAATGTGAATCCCCTCAGTCCCCAATCCCAATGTGAATCCCCTCAGTCCCCAATCCCAATGTGAATCCCCTCTGTCCCCAATACCAATGTGAATCCCTTCAGTCCCCAATCCCAATGTCAAACCCATCAGTCTGCAATCCCAATGTGAATACCCTCAGTCCCCAATCCCAATGTGAATCTCATCCATCCCCAATCCCAATGTGAATCCCCTCAATCACCAATCGCAATGTGAATCCACCGCCACAATCCCGAATCCCAATGTGAGTCTCCTCAATCCCCAATCCCAATGTGAATCGCCTAAATCCCCAATCCCAATGTGAATCCCCTCAGTCCCCAATCCAAATGTGAATCCCATCAGTCCCCATTCCCAATGATAATCCCCTCAATCCCCAATCCCAATGGAAATCCCCTCAATCCCCAATCCCCATTGAATCCCCCTCAGTCCCCAATCTCAATGTGAATCCCCCTCAGCCCCCAATCCAAATGTGAATCCCCTAAGTCCCCAATTCCAATGTGTATCCCCTCAATCCCCAATCCCAGTGTGAATCCCCTCAGTCCGCAATCCCAATGTGAATCCCCTCAGTCCCCAATCCCAATGTGATACCTATCAGCCCCCAATCCCAAAGTGAATACCCTCAGTCCCCAATCCCAATGTGAATCCCCTAATCCCCAATCCATGTGAATCCTCTGAATCACCATTCCCAATGTGTATCCCCTCAATCCCCAATCTCAATCTGAATCTCCTCAATCCACAATCCCAATGTGAATCCCCTCAGTCCCCAATCCCAATGTGAATCCCCTCAGTCCCCAATCCGAATGTGAATCTCCTCAGTCCCCGATCCCAAGGTGAATCCCCGCAATCCCCAATCTAAATGTGAACCCCATGTATCTCCAATCCCAATGTGAATCCCCTCAATCCCCAATCCCAATGTGAATCTTGTCAATCCCCAATCCCAATGTGAATCCCCCTCAGTCCCCAATCCCAATGAGAATCCCCTGAATCCCCAATCCCAATGTGAATCCCCTCAATCCCCATTCCCAATGTGAATCCCTCAGTCCCCAATCCCAATGTGAATCCCCTCAGTCCCCAAACCCAATGTGAATTCCCTCTGTCCCCAATCCCAATGTGAATCCCCTCAGTCCCCAATCCCGATGTGAAACCCATCAGTCCGCAATCCCAATGTGAATACCCTCAGTCCCCAATCCCAATGTGAATCTCGTCAATCCCCAATCCCAAAGTGAATCCCCTCAATCACCAATCCCAATGTGAATCCACCGCCACAATCCCGAATCCCAATGTGAACCTCCTCAGTTCCCAATCCCAATGTGAATCGCCACAATCCCCAATCCCAATGTGAATCCCCTCAGTCCCCAATCCTAATGTGAATCCCATCATTCCCCATTCCCAATGTTAATCCCCTCAATCCCCAATTCCAATGTCAATCCCCTCAATCCCCATTCCCAATGTGAATCCCTCAATCCCCAATCCCAATGTGAATCCCCTCAGACCCCAATCCCAATGTGAATTCCCTCTGTCCCCAATCCCAATGTGAATCCCCTCAGTCCCCAATGCCAATGTGAATCCCCTCTGTCCGCAATCCCAATGTGAATCCCCTCAGTCCCCAATCCCAATGTGAATCCCCTAATCACCAATCCATCTGAATCCCCTGAATCCCCATTCCCAATGTGAATCCCCTCTGTCCCCAATCCCAATGTGAATCTCCTCAGTCCCCGAACCCAATGCGAATCCCCGTAATCCCCAATCCCTATATGAATCCCCTGAATCCACAATCCCAATGTGAATCCCCTGAAACACCAATCCCAATGTGAATCCCCTCAATCCTCAATCCCAATGTGAATCCCCCGCCTCAATACGCAATCCCAATGTGAATACCCTCAGTCCCCAATCCCAATGTGAATCTCATCCATCCCCAATCCCAATGTGAATCCCCTCAATCACCAATCGCAATGTGAATCCACCGCCACAATCCCGAATCCCAATGTGAGTCTCCTCAATCCCCAATCCCAATGTGAATCGCCTAAATCCCCAATCCCAATGTGAATCCCCTCAGTCCCCAATCCAAATGTGAATCCCATCAGTCCCCATTCCCAATGATAATCCCCTCAATCCCCAATCCCAATGGAAATCCCCTCAATCCCCAATCCCCATTGAATCCCCCTCAGTCCCCAATCTCAATGTGAATCCCCCTCAGCCCCCAATCCAAATGTGAATCCCCTAAGTCCCCAATTCCAATGTGTATCCCCTCAATCCCCAATCCCAGTGTGAATCCCCTCAGTCCGCAATCCCAATGTGAATCCCCTCAGTCCCCAATCCCAATGTGATACCTATCAGCCCCCAATCCCAAAGTGAATACCCTCAGTCCCCAATCCCAATGTAACCCCGCCCAGTCCCCAATCCCAATGTCAATCCCCTCAGTCCCCAATCCCAATGTGAATCCCCTAATCCCCAATCCATGTGAATCCTCTGAATCACCATTCCCAATGTGTATCCCCTCAATCCCCAATCTCAATCTGAATCTCCTCAATCCACAATCCCAATGTGAATCCCCTCAGTCCCCAATCCCAATGTGAATCCCCTCAGTCCCCAATCCGAATGTGAATCTCCTCAGTCCCCGATCCCAAGGTGAATCCCCGCAATCCCCAATCTAAATGTGAACCCCATGTATCTCCAATCCCAATGTGAATCCCCTCAATCCCCAATCCCAATGTGAATCTTGTCAATCCCCAATCCCAATGTGAATCCCCCTCAGTCCCCAATCCCAATGAGAATCCCCTGAATCCCCAATCCCAATGTGAATCCCCTCAATCCCCATTCCCAATGTGAATCCCTCAGTCCCCAATCCCAATGTGAATCCCCTCAGTCCCCAAACCCAATGTGAATTCCCTCTGTCCCCAATCCCAATGTGAATCCCCTCAGTCCCCAATCCCGATGTGAAACCCATCAGTCCGCAATCCCAATGTGAATACCCTCAGTCCCCAATCCCAATGTGAATCTCGTCAATCCCCAATCCCAAAGTGAATCCCCTCAATCACCAATCCCAATGTGAATCCACCGCCACAATCCCGAATCCCAATGTGAACCTCCTCAGTTCCCAATCCCAATGTGAATCGCCACAATCCCCAATCCCAATGTGAATCCCCTCAGTCCCCAATCCTAATGTGAATCCCATCATTCCCCATTCCCAATGTTAATCCCCTCAATCCCCAATTCCAATGTCAATCCCCTCAATCCCCATTCCCAATGTGAATCCCTCAATCCCCAATCCCAATGTGAATCCCCTCAGACCCCAATCCCAATGTGAATTCCCTCTGTCCCCAATCCCAATGTGAATCCCCTCAGTCCCCAATGCCAATGTGAATCCCCTCTGTCCGCAATCCCAATGTGAATCCCCTCAGTCCCCAATCCCAATGTGAATCCCCTAATCACCAATCCATCTGAATCCCCTGAATCCCCATTCCCAATGTGAATCCCCTCTGTCCCCAATCCCAATGTGAATCTCCTCAGTCCCCGAACCCAATGTGAATCCCCGTAATCCCCAATCCCTATATGAATCCCCTGAATCCACAATCCCAATGTGAATCCCCTGAAACACCAATCCCAATGTGAATCCCCTCAATCCTCAATCCCAATGTGAATCCCCCGCCTCAATACCAAATCCCAATGTGAGTCTCCTCAATCCCCATTCCCAATGATAATCCCCTCAATCCCCAATCCCAGTGTGAATCCCCTCAATCCCCAATCCCAGGGTGAATCCCCCTCAATCCACAATTCCAATGTGAGTCCCCTCAGTCCCCAATCCCAATGTGAATCCCCTCAGTCCCCAATCCCAATGTGAATCTCCTTCGTCCCCGATCTCAATGTGAATCGCCGTAATCCCCTATCCTAATGTGAATCCCCTGAATCCACAATCCCAATGTGAATCCCCTGAATTCTCAATCACAATGTGAATCCACTCAATCCCCAATCCCAATGTGAATCCCCCGCCTCATTCCCAAATCCCCATGTGAATCGCCTCAATCCCAAATCCCAATGTGATTCCCCTCAATCCCCAACACCAATGTGAATCCCCTCAGTCCTCAATCCCAATGTGAATCACCTCATTCCCCAATCCTCATGTGATTCCCATCAGTCCCCATTCTCAATGTGAATTCCCTCAATCCCCAATCCCAATGTGAATCTTGTCAATCCCCAATCCCAATGTGAATCCCCCTCAGTCCCCAATCCCAATGAGAATCCCCTGAATCCCCAATCCCAATGTGAATCCCCTCAATCCCCATTCCCAATGTGAATCCCTCAGTCCCCAATCCCAATGTGAATCCCCTCAGTCCCCAAACCCAATGTGAATTCCCTCTGTCCCCAATCCCAATGTGAATCCCCTCAGTCCCCAATCCCGATGTGAAACCCATCAGTCCGCAATCCCAATGTGAATACCCTCAGTCCCCAATCCCAATGTGAATCTCGTCAATCCCCAATCCCAAGGTGAATCCCCTAATCCCCAATCCATGTGAATCCCCTGAATCCCCGTTCCCAAAGTGAATACCCTCAGTCCCCAATCCCAATGTGACCCCGCCCAGTCCCCAATCCCAATGTGAATACCCTCAGTCCCCAATCCCAATGTGACCCTTCACAGACCCCAATCCCAATGTGAATCCCCTCAGTCCCCAATCCCAATGTGAATCCCCTAATCCCCAATCCCTGTGAATCCTCTGAATCCCCATTCCCATTGTGAATCCCCTCAGTCCCCAATCCCAATGTGAATCCCCTCAATCCACAATCACAATGTGAATCCCCACAATCCACAATCCCAATGTGAATCCCCTCACTCCCCAATCCCAATGTGAATCCCTCATCCCCAATCACAATGTGAATCCCCCGCCTCAATCCCAAATCCCAATATGAATTCCCTCAGTCCCCAATCCCAATGTAAATCCCCTCTCTCCCCAATCCCAATGTGAATCCCCTCAATCCACAATCCCAATGTGAATCCCCACAATCCACAATTCCAATCTGAATCCCCTCAGTCCCCAATCCCAATGTGAATCCCCTCTCTCCCCAATCACAATGTGAATCCCCTCAATCCCCAATCACAATGTGAATCCCCTCAGTCCCCAATCCCAATGTGAATCCCCTCAATCACCAATCCCAATGTGAATCCCCTCAATCACCAATCCCAATGTGAATCCACCGCCACAATCCCGAATCCCAATGTGAATCTCCTCAGTTCCCAATTCCAATGTGAATCGCCTCAATCCCCAATCCCAATGTGAATCCCCTCAGTCCCAAAACCTAATGTGAATCCCATCAGTCCCCATTCGCAATGTGAATCCCCTCAATCCCCAATCCCAATGTGAATCCCCTCAATCCCCAATCCCAATGTGAATCCCTCAATCCTCAATCCCAATGTGAATCCCCCTCAGTCCCCAATCCCAATGTGAATCCCCTCAATCCCCAATCCCAATGTGAATCGCCTCATTCCCCATTCCCAATGTGATTCCCGCAGTCCCCAATCCGAAAGTGAATCCCCTCAGTCCCCAATCCCAATGTGAATCCCCTCAGTCCCCAATCCCAATGTGAAACCCATCAGCCCCCAATCCCAATGTGAATACCCTCAGTCCCCAATGCCATGTGACCCCGCCCAGTCGCCAATCCCAATGTGAATCCCCTCAGTCCCCAATTCCAATGTGAATCCCCTAATCCCCAATCCATGTGAATCCCCTGAATCCCCATTCACAAAGTGAATACCCTCAGTCCCCAATCCCAATGTGAATCCCCTCAGTCCCCAATCCTAATGTGAATCCCCTCAGTCCCCAATCCCAATGTGTATCCCCTCAATTCCCAATCCCAATTGGAATCCTCCACAGCCCCTATTCTCAATGTGAATCCCCTCAGTCCCCAATCCCAATGTGAATCCCCTCAGTCCCCAATCCCAATGTGAATCCCCTCTGTCCCCAATACCAATGTGAATCCCTTCAGTCCCCAATCCCAATGTCAAACCCATCAGTCTGCAATCCCAATGTGAATACCCTCAGTCCCCAATCCCAATGTGAATCTCATCCATCCCCAATCCCAATGTGAATCCCCTCAATCACCAATCGCAATGTGAATCCACCGCCACAATCCCGAATCCCAATGTGAGTCTCCTCAATCCCCAATCCCAATGTGAATCGCCTAAATCCCCAATCCCAATGTGAATCCCCTCAGTCCCCAATCCAAATGTGAATCCCATCAGTCCCCATTCCCAATGATAATCCCCTCAATCCCCAATCCCAATGGAAATCCCCTCAATCCCCAATCCCCATTGAATCCCCCTCAGTCCCCAATCTCAATGTGAATCCCCCTCAGCCCCCAATCCAAATGTGAATCCCCTAAGTCCCCAATTCCAATGTGTATCCCCTCAATCCCCAATCCCAGTGTGAATCCCCTCAGTCCGCAATCCCAATGTGAATCCCCTCAGTCCCCAATCCCAATGTGATACCTATCAGCCCCCAATCCCAAAGTGAATACCCTCAGTCCCCAATCCCAATGTGAATCCCCTAATCCCCAATCCATGTGAATCCTCTGAATCACCATTCCCAATGTGTATCCCCTCAATCCCCAATCTCAATCTGAATCTCCTCAATCCACAATCCCAATGTGAATCCCCTCAGTCCCCAATCCCAATGTGAATCCCCTCAGTCCCCAATCCGAATGTGAATCTCCTCAGTCCCCGATCCCAAGGTGAATCCCCGCAATCCCCAATCTAAATGTGAACCCCATGTATCTCCAATCCCAATGTGAATCCCCTCAATCCCCAATCCCAATGTGAATCTTGTCAATCCCCAATCCCAATGTGAATCCCCCTCAGTCCCCAATCCCAATGAGAATCCCCTGAATCCCCAATCCCAATGTGAATCCCCTCAATCCCCATTCCCAATGTGAATCCCTCAGTCCCCAATCCCAATGTGAATCCCCTCAGTCCCCAAACCCAATGTGAATTCCCTCTGTCCCCAATCCCAATGTGAATCCCCTCAGTCCCCAATCCCGATGTGAAACCCATCAGTCCGCAATCCCAATGTGAATACCCTCAGTCCCCAATCCCAATGTGAATCTCGTCAATCCCCAATCCCAAAGTGAATCCCCTCAATCACCAATCCCAATGTGAATCCACCGCCACAATCCCGAATCCCAATGTGAACCTCCTCAGTTCCCAATCCCAATGTGAATCGCCACAATCCCCAATCCCAATGTGAATCCCCTCAGTCCCCAATCCTAATGTGAATCCCATCATTCCCCATTCCCAATGTTAATCCCCTCAATCCCCAATTCCAATGTCAATCCCCTCAATCCCCATTCCCAATGTGAATCCCTCAATCCCCAATCCCAATGTGAATCCCCTCAGACCCCAATCCCAATGTGAATTCCCTCTGTCCCCAATCCCAATGTGAATCCCCTCAGTCCCCAATGCCAATGTGAATCCCCTCTGTCCGCAATCCCAATGTGAATCCCCTCAGTCCCCAATCCCAATGTGAATCCCCTAATCACCAATCCATCTGAATCCCCTGAATCCCCATTCCCAATGTGAATCCCCTCTGTCCCCAATCCCAATGTGAATCTCCTCAGTCCCCGAACCCAATGCGAATCCCCGTAATCCCCAATCCCTATATGAATCCCCTGAATCCACAATCCCAATGTGAATCCCCTGAAACACCAATCCCAATGTGAATCCCCTCAATCCTCAATCCCAATGTGAATCCCCCGCCTCAATACGCAATCCCAATGTGAATACCCTCAGTCCCCAATCCCAATGTGAATCTCATCCATCCCCAATCCCAATGTGAATCCCCTCAATCACCAATCGCAATGTGAATCCACCGCCACAATCCCGAATCCCAATGTGAGTCTCCTCAATCCCCAATCCCAATGTGAATCGCCTAAATCCCCAATCCCAATGTGAATCCCCTCAGTCCCCAATCCAAATGTGAATCCCATCAGTCCCCATTCCCAATGATAATCCCCTCAATCCCCAATCCCAATGGAAATCCCCTCAATCCCCAATCCCCATTGAATCCCCCTCAGTCCCCAATCTCAATGTGAATCCCCCTCAGCCCCCAATCCAAATGTGAATCCCCTAAGTCCCCAATTCCAATGTGTATCCCCTCAATCCCCAATCCCAGTGTGAATCCCCTCAGTCCGCAATCCCAATGTGAATCCCCTCAGTCCCCAATCCCAATGTGATACCTATCAGCCCCCAATCCCAAAGTGAATACCCTCAGTCCCCAATCCCAATGTAACCCCGCCCAGTCCCCAATCCCAATGTCAATCCCCTCAGTCCCCAATCCCAATGTGAATCCCCTAATCCCCAATCCATGTGAATCCTCTGAATCACCATTCCCAATGTGTATCCCCTCAATCCCCAATCTCAATCTGAATCTCCTCAATCCACAATCCCAATGTGAATCCCCTCAGTCCCCAATCCCAATGTGAATCCCCTCAGTCCCCAATCCGAATGTGAATCTCCTCAGTCCCCGATCCCAAGGTGAATCCCCGCAATCCCCAATCTAAATGTGAACCCCATGTATCTCCAATCCCAATGTGAATCCCCTCAATCCCCAATCCCAATGTGAATCTTGTCAATCCCCAATCCCAATGTGAATCCCCCTCAGTCCCCAATCCCAATGAGAATCCCCTGAATCCCCAATCCCAATGTGAATCCCCTCAATCCCCATTCCCAATGTGAATCCCTCAGTCCCCAATCCCAATGTGAATCCCCTCAGTCCCCAAACCCAATGTGAATTCCCTCTGTCCCCAATCCCAATGTGAATCCCCTCAGTCCCCAATCCCGATGTGAAACCCATCAGTCCGCAATCCCAATGTGAATACCCTCAGTCCCCAATCCCAATGTGAATCTCGTCAATCCCCAATCCCAAAGTGAATCCCCTCAATCACCAATCCCAATGTGAATCCACCGCCACAATCCCGAATCCCAATGTGAACCTCCTCAGTTCCCAATCCCAATGTGAATCGCCACAATCCCCAATCCCAATGTGAATCCCCTCAGTCCCCAATCCTAATGTGAATCCCATCATTCCCCATTCCCAATGTTAATCCCCTCAATCCCCAATTCCAATGTCAATCCCCTCAATCCCCATTCCCAATGTGAATCCCTCAATCCCCAATCCCAATGTGAATCCCCTCAGACCCCAATCCCAATGTGAATTCCCTCTGTCCCCAATCCCAATGTGAATCCCCTCAGTCCCCAATGCCAATGTGAATCCCCTCTGTCCGCAATCCCAATGTGAATCCCCTCAGTCCCCAATCCCAATGTGAATCCCCTAATCACCAATCCATCTGAATCCCCTGAATCCCCATTCCCAATGTGAATCCCCTCTGTCCCCAATCCCAATGTGAATCTCCTCAGTCCCCGAACCCAATGTGAATCCCCGTAATCCCCAATCCCTATATGAATCCCCTGAATCCACAATCCCAATGTGAATCCCCTGAAACACCAATCCCAATGTGAATCCCCTCAATCCTCAATCCCAATGTGAATCCCCCGCCTCAATACCAAATCCCAATGTGAGTCTCCTCAATCCCCATTCCCAATGATAATCCCCTCAATCCCCAATCCCAGTGTGAATCCCCTCAATCCCCAATCCCAGGGTGAATCCCCCTCAATCCACAATTCCAATGTGAGTCCCCTCAGTCCCCAATCCCAATGTGAATCCCCTCAGTCCCCAATCCCAATGTGAATCTCCTTCGTCCCCGATCTCAATGTGAATCGCCGTAATCCCCTATCCTAATGTGAATCCCCTGAATCCACAATCCCAATGTGAATCCCCTGAATTCTCAATCACAATGTGAATCCACTCAATCCCCAATCCCAATGTGAATCCCCCGCCTCATTCCCAAATCCCCATGTGAATCGCCTCAATCCCAAATCCCAATGTGATTCCCCTCAATCCCCAACACCAATGTGAATCCCCTCAGTCCTCAATCCCAATGTGAATCACCTCATTCCCCAATCCTCATGTGATTCCCATCAGTCCCCATTCTCAATGTGAATTCCCTCAATCCCCAATCCCAATGTGAATCTTGTCAATCCCCAATCCCAATGTGAATCCCCCTCAGTCCCCAATCCCAATGAGAATCCCCTGAATCCCCAATCCCAATGTGAATCCCCTAAATCCCCATTCCCAATGTGAATCCCTCAGTCCCCAATCCCAATGTGAATCCCCTCAGTCCCCAAACCCAATGTGAATTCCCTCTGTCCCCAATCCCAATGTGAATCCCCTCAGTCCCCAATCCCGATGTGAAACCCATCAGTCCGCAATCCCAATGTGAATACCCTCAGTCCCCAATCCCAATGTGAATCTCGTCAATCCCCAATCCCAATGTGAATCCCCTCAATCACCAATCCCAATGTGAATCCCCTCAATCACCAATCCCAATGTGAATACCCTCAGTCCCCACTCCCATGTGACCCCGCTCAGTCCCCATTCCCAATGTGAATACCCTCAGTCCCCAATCCCAATGTGAATCCCCTCAGTCCCCAATCCCAATGTGAAACCCCTAATCCCCAACCCATGTGAATCCTCTGAATCCCCATTCCCAATGTGAATCCCCTCTATCCCCAATCTCAATGTGAATCTCCTCAGTCCCCAATCCCAATGTGAATCGCCACAATCCCCAATCCCAATGTGAATCCCCTCAGCCCCCAATCCTAATGTGAATCCCATCATTCCCCATTCCCAATGTTAATCCCCTCAATCCCCAATTCCAATGTCAATCCCCTCAATCCCCATTCCCAATGTGAGTCCCTCAATCCCCAATCCCAATGTGAATCCCCTCAGACCCCAATCCCAATGTGAATTCCCTCTGTCCCCAATCCCAATGTGAATCCCCTCAGTCCCCAATGCCAATGTGAATCCCCTCTGTCCGCAATCCCAATGTGAAACCCATCAGCCCCTAATCCCAATGTGAATACCCTCAGTCCCCACTCCCATGTGACCCCGCTCAGTTCCCATTCCCAATGTGAATACCCTCAGTCCCCAATCCCAATGTGAATCCCCTCAGTCCCCAATCCCAATGTGAAACCCCTAATCCCCAATCCATGTGAATCCTCTGAATCCCCATTCCCAATGTGAATCCCCTCTATCCCCAATCTCAATGTGAATCTCCTCAGTCCCCAATCCCAATGTGAATCGCCTCAGTCCCCATTCCCAATGTGAATCCCCTCAGTCCCCAATCCTAATGTGAATCCCATCAGTCCCCATTCCCAATGTGAATTCCCTCAATCCCCAAACCCACTGTGAATCCCCTCAATCCCCAATCCCAATGTGAATACCCCTCAGTCCCCAATCCCAATGTGAATCCCCTCAATCCCCAATTCCAATGTGAATCCCCTCAATCCCTATTCCCAATGTGAATCCCTCAGTCCACAATCCCAATGTGAATCCCCTCAGTCCCCAATCCTAATGTGAATCCCCTCAGTCCCCAATCCCAATGTGTATCCCCTCAATTCCCAATCCCAATTGGAATCCTCCACAGCCCCTATTCTCAATGTGAATCCCCTCAGTCCCCAATCCCAATGTGAATCCCCACAGTCCCCAATCCCAATGTGAATCCCCTCTGTCCCCAATCCCAATGTGAATCCCTTCAGTCCCCAATCCCAATGTCAAACCCATCAGTCTGCAATCCCAATGTGAATACCCTCAGTCCCCAATCCCAATGTGAATCTCATCAATCCCCAATCCCAATGTGAATCCCCTCAATCACCAATCCCAATGTGAATCCACCGCCACAATCCCGAATCCCGATGTGAGTCTCCTCAATCCCCAATCCCAATGTGAATCGCCTAAATCCCCAATCCCAATGTGAATCCCCTCAGTCCCCAATCCAAATGTGAATCCCATCAGTCCCCATTCCCAATGATAATCCCCTCAATCCCCAATCCCAATGGAAATCCCCTCAATCCCCAATCCCAATTGAATCCCCCTCAGTCCCCAATCTCAATGTGAATCCTCCTCAGCCCCCAATCCAAATGTGAATCCCCTCAGTCCCCAATTCCAATGTGTATCCCCTCAATCCCCAATCCTAGTGTGAATTCCCTCAGTCCGCAATCCCAATGTGAATCCCCTCAGTCCCCAATCCCAATGTGATACCTATCAGACCCCAATCCCAAAGTGAATACCCTCAGTCCCCAATCCCAAAGTGACCCCGCCCAGTCCCCAATCCCAATGTCAATCCCCTCAGTCCCCAATCCCAATGTGAATCCCCGAATCCCCAATCCATGTGAATCCTCTGAATCCCCATTCCCAATGTGTATCCCCTCAATCCCCAATCTCAATCTGAATCTCCTCAATCCACCATCCCAATGTGAATCCCCTCAGTCCCCAATCCCAATGTGAATCCCCTCAGTCCCCAATCCGAATGTGAATCTCCTCAGTCCCCGATCCCAAGGTGAATCCCCGCAATCCCCAATCTAAATGTGAACCCCATGTATCTCCAATCCCAATGTGAATCCCCTCAATCCCCAATCCCAATGTGAATCTTGTCAATCCCCAATCCCAATGTGAATCCCCCTCAGTCCCCAATCCCAATGAGAATCCCCTGAATCCCCAATCCCAATGTGAATCCCCTCAATCCCCATTCCCAATGTGAATCCCTCAGTCCCCAATCCCAATGTGAATCCCCTCAGTCCCCAAACCCAATGTGAATTCCCTCTGTCCCCAATCCCAATGTGAATCCCCTCAGTCCCCAATCCCGATGTGAAACCCATCAGTCCGCAATCCCAATGTGAATACCCTCAGTCCCCAATCCCAATGTGAATCTCGTCAATCCCCAATCCCAAAGTGAATCCCCTCAATCACCAATCCCAATGTGAATCCACCGCCACAATCCCGAATCCCAATGTGAACCTCCTCAGTTCCCAATCCCAATGTGAATCGCCACAATCCCCAATCCCAATGTGAATCCCCTCAGTCCCCAATCCTAATGTGAATCCCATCATTCCCCATTCCCAATGTTAATCCCCTCAATCCCCAATTCCAATGTCAATCCCCTCAATCCCCATTCCCAATGTGAATCCCTCAATCCCCAATCCCAATGTGAATCCCCTCAGACCCCAATCCCAATGTGAATTCCCTCTGTCCCCAATCCCAATGTGAATCCCCTCAGTCCCCAATGCCAATGTGAATCCCCTCTGTCCGCAATCCCAATGTGAATCCCCTCAGTCCCCAATCCCAATGTGAATCCCCTAATCACCAATCCATCTGAATCCCCTGAATCCCCATTCCCAATGTGAATCCCGTCTGTCCCCAATCCCAATGTGAATCTCCTCAGTCCCCGAACCCAATGTGAATCCCCGTAATCCCCAATCCCTATATGAATCCCCTGAATCCACAATCCCAATGTGAATCCCCTGAAACACCAATCCCAATGTGAATCCCCTCAATCCTCAATCCCAATGTGAATCCCCCGCCTCAATACCAAATCCCAATGTGAGTCTCCTCAATCCCCATTCCCAATGATAATCCCCTCAATCCCCAATCCCAGTGTGAATCCCCTCAATCCCCAATCCCAGGGTGAATCCCCCTCAATCCACAATTCCAATGTGAGTCCCCTCAGTCCCCAATCCCAATGTGAATCCCCTCAGTCCCCAATCCCAATGTGAATCTCCTTCGTCCCCGATCTCAATGTGAATCGCCGTAATCCCCTATCCTAATGTGAATCCCCTGAATCCACAATCCCAATGTGAATCCCCTGAATTCTCAATCACAATGTGAATCCACTCAATCCCCAATCCCAATGTGAATCCCCCGCCTCATTCCCAAATCCCCATGTGAATCGCCTCAATCCCAAATCCCAATGTGATTCCCCTCAATCCCCAACACCAATGTGAATCCCCTCAGTCCTCAATCCCAATGTGAATCACCTCATTCCCCAATCCTCATGTGATTCCCATCAGTCCCCATTCTCAATGTGAATTCCCTCAATCCCCAATCCCAATGTGAATCTTGTCAATCCCCAATCCCAATGTGAATCCCCCTCAGTCCCCAATCCCAATGAGAATCCCCTGAATCCCCAATCCCAATGTGAATCCCCTCAATCCCCATTCCCAATGTGAATCCCTCAGTCCCCAATCCCAATGTGAATCCCCTCAGTCCCCAAACCCAATGTGAATTCCCTCTGTCCCCAATCCCAATGTGAATCCCCTCAGTCCCCAATCCCGATGTGAAACCCATCAGTCCGCAATCCCAATGTGAATACCCTCAGTCCCCAATCCCAATGTGAATCTCGTCAATCCCCAATCCCAATGTGAATCCCCTCAATCACCAATCCCAATGTGAATCCCCTCAATCACCAATCCCAATGTGAATACCCTCAGTCCCCACTCCCATGTGACCCCGCTCAGTCCCCATTCCCAATGTGAATACCCTCAGTCCCCAATCCCAATGTGAATCCCCTCAGTCCCCAATCCCAATGTGAAACCCCTAATCCCCAACCCATGTGAATCCTCTGAATCCCCATTCCCAATGTGAATCCCCTCTATCCCCAATCTCAATGTGAATCTCCTCAGTCCCCAATCCCAATGTGAATCGCCACAATCCCCAATCCCAATGTGAATCCCCTCAGCCCCCAATCCTAATGTGAATCCCATCATTCCCCATTCCCAATGTTAATCCCCTCAATCCCCAATTCCAATGTCAATCCCCTCAATCCCCATTCCCAATGTGAGTCCCTCAATCCCCAATCCCAATGTGAATCCCCTCAGACCCCAATCCCAATGTGAATTCCCTCTGTCCCCAATCCCAATGTGAATCCCCTCAGTCCCCAATGCCAATGTGAATCCCCTCTGTCCGCAATCCCAATGTGAAACCCATCAGCCCCTAATCCCAATGTGAATACCCTCAGTCCCCACTCCCATGTGACCCCGCTCAGTTCCCATTCCCAATGTGAATACCCTCAGTCCCCAATCCCAATGTGAATCCCCTCAGTCCCCAATCCCAATGTGAAACCCCTAATCCCCAATCCATGTGAATCCTCTGAATCCCCATTCCCAATGTGAATCCCCTCTATCCCCAATCTCAATGTGAATCTCCTCAGTCCCCAATCCCAATGTGAATCGCCTCAGTCCCCATTCCCAATGTGAATCCCCTCAGTCCCCAATCCTAATGTGAATCCCATCAGTCCCCATTCCCAATGTGAATTCCCTCAATCCCCAAACCCACTGTGAATCCCCTCAATCCCCAATCCCAATGTGAATACCCCTCAGTCCCCAATCCCAATGTGAATCCCCTCAATCCCCAATTCCAATGTGAATCCCCTCAATCCCTATTCCCAATGTGAATCCCTCAGTCCACAATCCCAATGTGAATCCCCTCAGTCCCCAATCCTAATGTGAATCCCCTCAGTCCCCAATCCCAATGTGTATCCCCTCAATTCCCAATCCCAATTGGAATCCTCCACAGCCCCTATTCTCAATGTGAATCCCCTCAGTCCCCAATCCCAATGTGAATCCCCACAGTCCCCAATCCCAATGTGAATCCCCTCTGTCCCCAATCCCAATGTGAATCCCTTCAGTCCCCAATCCCAATGTCAAACCCATCAGTCTGCAATCCCAATGTGAATACCCTCAGTCCCCAATCCCAATGTGAATCTCATCAATCCCCAATCCCAATGTGAATCCCCTCAATCACCAATCCCAATGTGAATCCACCGCCACAATCCCGAATCCCGATGTGAGTCTCCTCAATCCCCAATCCCAATGTGAATCGCCTAAATCCCCAATCCCAATGTGAATCCCCTCAGTCCCCAATCCAAATGTGAATCCCATCAGTCCCCATTCCCAATGATAATCCCCTCAATCCCCAATCCCAATGGAAATCCCCTCAATCCCCAATCCCAATTGAATCCCCCTCAGTCCCCAATCTCAATGTGAATCCTCCTCAGCCCCCAATCCAAATGTGAATCCCCTCAGTCCCCAATTCCAATGTGTATCCCCTCAATCCCCAATCCTAGTGTGAATTCCCTCAGTCCGCAATCCCAATGTGAATCCCCTCAGTCCCCAATCCCAATGTGATACCTATCAGACCCCAATCCCAAAGTGAATACCCTCAGTCCCCAATCCCAAAGTGACCCCGCCCAGTCCCCAATCCCAATGTCAATCCCCTCAGTCCCCAATCCCAATGTGAATCCCCGAATCCCCAATCCATGTGAATCCTCTGAATCCCCATTCCCAATGTGTATCCCCTCAATCCCCAATCTCAATCTGAATCTCCTCAATCCACCATCCCAATGTGAATCCCCTCAGTCCCCAATCCCAATGTGAATCCCCTCAGTCCCCAATCCGAATGTGAATCTCCTCAGTCCCCGATCCCAAGGTGAATCCCCGCAATCCCCAATCTAAATGTGAACCCTCTGTATCTCCTATCCCAATGTGAATCCCCTGAATCCCCAATCCCAATGTGAATCGCCTCAGTCCCCATTCCCAATGTGAATCCCCTCAGTCCCCAATCCTAATGTGAATCCCATCAGTCCCCATTCCCAATGTGAATTCCCTCAATCCCCAAACCCACTGTGAATCCCCTCAATCCCCAATCACAATGTGAATACCCCTCAGTCCCCAATCCCAATGTGAATCCCCTCAATCCCCAATCCCAATGTGAATCCCCTCAATCCCCATTCCCAATGTGAATCCCTCAGTCCACAATCCCAATGTGAATACCCTCAGTCCCCAATCCTAATGTGAATCCCCTCAGTCCCCAATCCCAATGTGTATCCCCTCAATTCCCAATCCCAATTGGAATCCCTCAGTCCACAATCCCAATGTGAATCCCCTCAGTCCCCAATCCTAATGTGAATCCCCTCAGTCCCCAATCCCAATGTGTATCCCCTCAATTCCCAATCCCAATTGGAATCCCTCAGTCCACAATCCCAATGTGAATCCCTCAGTCCACAATCCCAATGTGAATCCCCTCAGTCCCCAATCCTAATGTGAATCCCCTCAGTCCCCAATCCCAATGTGTATCCCCTCAATTCCCAATCCCAATTGGAATCCCTCAGTCTGCAATCCCAATGTGAATACCCTCAGTCCCCAATCCCAATGTGAATCTCATCAATCCCCAATCCCAATGTGAATCCCCTCAATCACCAATCCCAATATGAATCCACCGCCACAATCCGGAATCCCGATGTGAGTCTCCTCAATCCCCAATCCCAATGTGAATCGCCTAAATCCCCAATCCCAATGTGAATCCCCTCAGTCCCCAATCCAAATGTGAATCCCATCAGTCCTCATTCCCAATGATAATCCCCTCAATCCCCAATCCCAATGGAAATCCCCTCAATCCCCAATCCCAATTGAATCCCCCTCAGTCCCCAATCTCAATGTGAATCCCCCTCAGCCCCCAATCCAAATCTGAATCCCCTCAGTCCCCAATTCCAATGTGTATCCCCTCAATCCCCAATCCCAGTGTGAATTCCCTCAGTCCGCAATCCCAATGTGAATCCCCTCAGTCCGCAATCCCAATGTGATACCTATCAGACCCCAATCCCAAAGTGAATACCCTCAGTCCCCAATCCCAAAGTGACCCCGCCCAGTCCCCAATCCCAATGTCAATCCCCTCAGTCCCCAATCACAATGTGAATCCCCTAATCCCCAATCCATGTGAATCCTCTGAATCCCCATTCCCAATGTGTATCCCCTCAATCCCCAATCTCAATCTGAATCTCCTCAATCCACTATCCCAATGTGAATCCCCTCAGTCCCCAATCCCAATGTGAATCCCCTCAGTCCCCAATCCGAATGTGAATCTCCTCAGTCCCCGATCCCAAGGTGAATCCCCGCAATCCCCAATCTAAATGTGAACCCTCTGTATCTCCTATCCCAATGTGAATCCCCTGAATCCCCAATCCCAATGTGAATCCCCTCAGTCCCCAATCACAATGTGAATCCTCTGAGTTGCAATCCTAATGTGAATCTCGTCACTCCCCAATCCCAATGTGAATCCCCTCAATCCCCAATCACAATGTGAATCCCTTGCCACAATCCCAAATCCCAATGTGAATCTCCTCAGTCCCCAATCCCAATGTGAATCGCCTCAATCCCCAATCCCAATGTGAATCCCCTCAGTCCCCAATCCTAATGTGAATCCCATCAGTCCCCATTCCCAATGAGAATTCCCTCAATCCCCAAACCCAATGTGAATCCCTTCAATCCCCAATCCCAATGTGAATACCCCTCAATCCCCAATCCCAATGTGAATCCCCTCAATCCCCATTCCCAATGTGAATCCCTCAGTCCCCAATCCCAATGTGAATCCCCTCAGTCCCCAATCCTAATGTGAATCCCCTCAGTCCCCAATCCCAATGTGTATCCCCTCAATTCCCAATCCCAATTGGAATCCTCCACAGTCCCTATTCTCAATGTGAATCCCCTCAGTCCCCAATCCCAATGTGAATCCCCTCAGTCCCCAATCCCAATGTGAATCCCCTCTGTCCCCAATACCAATGTGAATCCCTTCAGTCCCCAATCCCAATGTCAAACCCATCAGTCTGCAATCCCAATGTGAATACCCTCAGTCCCCAATCCCAATGTGAATCTCATCAATCCCCAATCCCAATGTGAATCCCCTCAATCACCAATCGCAATGTGAATCCGCCGCCACAACCCCGAATCCCAATGTGAGTCTCCTCAATCCCCAATCCCAATGTGAATCCCCTCAGTCCCCAATCCCAATGTGAATCCCCTCTGTCCCCAATACCAATGTGAATCCCTTCAGTCCCCAATCCCAATGTCAAACCCATCAGTCTGCAATCCCAATGTGAATACCCTCAGTCCCCAATCCCAATGTGAATCTCATCAATCTCCAATCCCAATGTGAATCCCCTCATTCCCCATTCCCAATGTGAATCCCGCAGTCCCCAATCCCAATGTGAATCCCTCAATGCCCAATCCCAGTGTGAATCCCTTCAGTCCCCAATCCCAATGTGAATCCCCTCAGTCCCCAATCCCAATGTGAATACCCTCAGTCCCCAATCCCATGTGACCCCGCCCAGTCGCCAATCCCAATGTGAATCCCCTCAGTCCCCAATCCCAAGGTGAATCCCCTAATCCCCAATCCATGTGAATCCCCTGAATCCCCATTCCCAAAGTGAATACCCTCAGTCCCCAATCCCAATGTGACCCCGCCCAGTCCCCAATCCCAATGTGAATACCCTCAGTCCCCAATCCCAATGTGACCCTTCACAGACCCCAATCCCAATGTGAATACCCTCAGTCCCCAATCCCAAGGTGAATCCCCTAATCCCCAATCCCTGTGAATCCTCTGAATCCCCATTCCCATTGTGAATCCCCTCAGTCCCCAATCCCAATGTGAATCCCCTCAATCCACAATCACAATGTGAATCCCCACAATCCACAATCCCAATGTGAATCCCCTCAGTCCCCAATCCCAATATGAATCCCTCATCCCCAATCACAATGTGAATCCCCCGCCTCAATCCCAAATCCCAATATGAATTCCCTCAGTCCCCAATCCCAATGTAAATCCCCTCTCTCCCCAATCCCAATGTGAATCCCCTCAATCCACAATCCCAATGTGAATCCCCACAATCCACAATTCCAATGTGAATCCCCTCAGTCCCCAATCCCAATGTGAATCCCCTCTCTCCCCAATCACAATGTGAATCCCCTCAATCCCCAATCACAATGTGAATCCCCTCAGTCCCCAATCCCAATGTGAATCCCCTCAATCACCAATCCCAATGTGAATCCCCTCAATCACCAATCCCAATGTGAATCCACCGCCACAATCCCGAATCCCAATGTGAATCTCCTCAGTTCCCAATTCCAATGTGAATCGCCTCAATCCCCAATCCCAATGTGAATCCCCTCAGTCCCAAAACCTAATGTGAATCCCATCAGTCCCCATTCGCAATGTGAATCCCCTCAATCCCAATCCCAATGTGAATCCCCTCAATCCCCAATCCCAATGTGAATCCCTCAATCCTCAATCCCAATGTGAATCCCCCTCAGTCCCCAATCCCAATGTGAATCCCCTCAATCCCCAATCCCAATGTGAATCGCCTCATTCCCCATTCCCAATGTGATTCCCGCAGTCCCCAATCCGAAAGTGAATCCCCTCAGTCCCCAATCCCAATGTGAATCCCCTCAGTCCCCAATCCCAATGTGAAACCCATCAGCCCCCAATCCCAATGTGAATACCCTCAGTCCCCAATGCCATGTGACCCCGCCCAGTCGCCAATCCCAATGTGAATCCCCTCAGTCCCCAATTCCAATGTGAATCCCCTAATCCCCAATCCATGTGAATCCCCTGAATCCCCATTCACAAAGTGAATACCCTCAGTCCCCAATCCCAATGTGAATCCCCTCAGTCCCCAATCCTAATGTGAATCCCCTCAGTCCCCAATCCCAATGTGTATCCCCTCAATTCCCAATCCCAATTGGAATCCTCCACAGCCCCTATTCTCAATGTGAATCCCCTCAGTCCCCAATCCCAATGTGAATCCCCTCAGTCCCCAATCCCAATGTGAATCCCCTCTGTCCCCAATACCAATGTGAATCCCTTCAGTCCCCAATCCCAATGTCAAACCCATCAGTCTGCAATCCCAATGTGAATACCCTCAGTCCCCAATCCCAATGTGAATCTCATCCATCCCCAATCCCAATGTGAATCCCCTCAATCACCAATCGCAATGTGAATCCACCGCCACAATCCCGAATCCCAATGTGAGTCTCCTCAATCCCCAATCCCAATGTGAATCGCCTAAATCCCCAATCCCAATGTGAATCCCCTCAGTCCCCAATCCAAATGTGAATCCCATCAGTCCCCATTCCCAATGATAATCCCCTCAATCCCCAATCCCAATGGAAATCCCCTCAATCCCCAATCCCCATTGAATCCCCCTCAGTCCCCAATCTCAATGTGAATCCCCCTCAGCCCCCAATCCAAATGTGAATCCCCTAAGTCCCCAATTCCAATGTGTATCCCCTCAATCCCCAATCCCAGTGTGAATCCCCTCAGTCCGCAATCCCAATGTGAATCCCCTCAGTCCCCAATCCCAATGTGATACCTATCAGCCCCCAATCCCAAAGTGAATACCCTCAGTCCCCAATCCCAATGTAACCCCGCCCAGTCCCCAATCCCAATGTCAATCCCCTCAGTCCCCAATCCCAATGTGAATCCCCTAATCCCCAATCCATGTGAATCCTCTGAATCCCCATTCCCAATGTGTATCCCCTCAATCCCCAATCTCAATCTGAATCTCCTCAATCCACAATCCCAATGTGAATCCCCTCAGTCCCCAATCCCAATGTGAATCCCCTCAGTCCCCAATCCGAATGTGAATCTCCTCAGTCCCCGATCCCAAGGTGAATCCCCGCAATCCCCAATCTAAATGTGAACCCCATGTATCTCCAATCCCAATGTGAATCCCCTCAATCCCCAATCCCAATGTGAATCCCCTCAGTCCCCAATCACAATGTGAATCCTCTGAGTAGCAATTCCAATGTGAATCTCGTCACTCCCCAATCCCAATGTGAATCCCCTCAATCCCCAATCACAATGTGAATCCCTTGCCACAATCCCAAATCCCAATGTGAATCTCCTCAGTCCCCAATCCCAATGTGAATCGCCTCAATCCCAAATCCCAATGTGAATCCCCTCAGTCCCCAATCCTAATGTGAATCCCATCAGTCCCCATTCCCAATGTGAATTCCCTCAATCCCCAAACCCAATGTGAATCCCTTCAATCCCCAATCCCAATGTGAATACCCCTCAATCCCCAATCCCAATGTGAATCCCCTCAATCCCCATTCCCAATGTGAATCCCTCAGTCCCCAATCCCAATGTGAATCCCCTCAGTCCCCAATCCTAATGTGAATCCCCTCAGTCCCCAATCCCAATGTGTATCCCCTCAATTCCCAATCCCAATTGGAATCCTCCACAGCCCCTATTCTCAATGTGAATCCCCTCAGTCCCCAATCCCAATGTGAATCCCCTCAGTCCCCAATCCCAATGTGAATCCCCTCTGTCCCCAATACCAATGTGAATCCCTTCAGTCCCCAATCCCAATGTCAAACCCATCAGTCTGCAATCCCAATGTGAATACCCTCAGTCCCCAATCCCAATGTGAATCTCATCAATCCCCAATCCAAATGTGAATCCCCTCAATCACCAATCGCAATGTGAATCCGCCGCCACAACCCCGAATCCCAATGTGAGTCTCCTCAATCCCCAATCCCAATGTGAATCGCCTAAATCCCCAATCCCAATGTGAATCCCCTCAGTCCCCAATTCAAATGTGAATCCCATCAGTCCCCATTCCCAATGATAATCCCCTCAATCCCCAATCCCAATGGAAATCCCCTCAATCCCCAATCCCAATTGAATCCCCCTCAGTCCCCAATCTCAATGTGAATACCCTCAGTCCCCACTCCCATGTGACCCCGCTCAGTCCCCATTCCCAATGTGAATACCCTCAGTCCCCAATCCCAATGTGAATCCCCTCAGTCCCCAATCCCAATGTGAAACCCCTAATCCCCAATCCATGTGAATCCTCTGAATCCCCATTCCCAATGTGAATCCCCTCTATCCCCAATCTCAATGTGAATCTCCTCAGTCCCCAATCCCAATGTGAATCGCCTCAGTCCCCATTCCCAATGTGAATCCCCTCAGTCCCCAATCCTAATGTGAATCCCATCAGTCCCCATTCCCAATGTGAATTCCCTCAATCCCCAAACCCACTGTGAATCCCCTCAATCCCCAATCCCAATGTGAATACCCCTCAGTCCCCAATCCCAATGTGAATCTCGTCACTCCCCAATCCCAATGTGAATCCCCTCAATCCCCAATCACAATGTGAATCCCTTGCCACATTCCCAAATCCCAATGTGAATCTCCGCAGTCCCCAATCCCAATGTGAATCGCCTCAATCCCCAATCCCAATGTGAATCCCCTCAGTCCCCAATCCTAATGTGAATCCCATCAGTCCCCATTCCCAATGTGAATTCCCTCATTCCCCAAACCCAATGTGAATCCCTTCAATCCCCAAACCCAATGTGAATACCCCTCAATCCCCAATCCCAATGTGAATCCCCTCAATCCCCATTCCCAATGTGAATCCCTCAGTCCCCAATCCAAATGTGAATCCCCTCAGTCCCCAATCCTAATGTGAATCCCCTCAGTCCCCAATCCCAATGTGTATCCCCTCAATTCCCAATCCCAATTGGAATCCTCCACAGCCCCTATTCTCAATGTGAATCCCCTCAGTCCCCAATCCCAATGTGAATCCCCTCAGTCCCCAATCCCAATGTGAATCCCCTCTGTCCCCAATCCCAATGTGAATCCCTTCAGTCCCCAATCCCAATGTCAAACATATCAGTCTGCAATCCCAATGTGAATACCCTCAGTCCCCAATTCCAATGTGAATCCCCTCAATCCCCAATCCCAATGTGAATCCCCTCATTCCCCATTCCCAATGTGAATCCCGCAGTCCCCAATCCCAATGTGAATCCCTCAATGCCCAATCCCAGTGTGAATCCCTTCAGTCCCCAATCCCAATGTGAATCCCCTCAGTCCCCAATCCCAATGTGAATACCCTCAGTCCCCAATCCCATGTGACCCCGCCCAGTCGCCAATCCCAATGTGAATCCCCTCAGTCCCCAATCCCAAGGTGAATCCCCTAATCCCCAATCCATGTGAATCCCCTGAATCCCCATTCCCAAAGTGAATACGCTCAGTCCCCAATCCCAATGTGACCCCGCCCAGTCCCCAATCCCAATGTGAATACCCTCAGTCCCCAATCCCAATGTGACCCTTCACAGACCCCAATCCCAATGTGAATCCCCTCAGTCCCCAATCCCAATGTGAATCCCCTAATCCCCAATCCCTGTGAATCCTCTGAATCCCCATTCCCATTGTGAATCCCCTCAGTCCCCAATCCCAATGTGAATCCCCTCAATCCACAATCACAATGTGAATCCCCACAATCCACAATCCCAATGTGAATCCCCTCAGTCCCCAATCCCAATGTGAATCCCTCATCCCCAATCACAATGTGAATCCCCCGCCTCAATCCCAAATCCCAATGTGAATTCCCTCAGTCCCCAATCCCAATGTAAATCCCCTCTCTCCCCAATCCCAATGTGAATCCCCTCAATCCACAATCCCAATGTGAATCCCCACAATCCACAATCCCAATGTGAATCCCCTCAGTCCCCAATCCCAATGTGAATCCCCTCTCTCCCCAATCACAATGTGAATCCCCTCAATCCCCAATCCCAATGTGAATCCCCTCAGTCCCCAATCCCAATGTGAATCCCCTCAATCACCAATCCCAATGTGAATCCCCTCAATCACCAATCCCAATGTAAATCCACCGCCACAATCCCGAATCCCAATGTGAATCTCCTCAGTTCCCAATTCCAATGTGAATCGCCTCAATCCCCAATCCCAATGTGAATCCCCTCAGTCCCAAAACCTAATGTGAATCCCATCAGTCCCCATTCCCAATGTGAATCCCCTCAATCCCCAATCCCAATGTGAATCCCCTCAATCCCCAATCCCAATGTGAATCCCTCAATCCCCAATCCCAATGTGAATCCCCCTCAGTCCCCAATCCCAATGTGAATCCCCTCAATCCCCAATCCCAATGTGAATCGCCTCATTCCCCATTCCCAATGTGATTCCCGCAGTCCCCAATCCGAAAGTGAATCCCGCAATCCCCAATCCCAGTGTGAATCCCCTCAGTCCCCAATCCCAATGTGAATCTCCTCAGTCCCCAATCCCAATGTGAAACCCATCAGCCCCCAATCCCAATGTGAATACCCTCAGTCCCCAATCCCATGTGACCCCGCCCAGTCGCCAATCCCAATGTGAATCCCCTCAGTCCCCAATTCCAATGTGAATCCCCTAATCCCCAATCCATGTCAATCCCCTGAATCCCCATTCACAAAGTGAATACCCTCAGTCCCCAATCCCAATGTGAATCCCCTCAGTCCCCAATCCTAATGTGAATCCCCTCAGTCCCCAATCCCAATGTGTATCCCCTCAATTCCCAATCCCAATTGGAATCCTCCACAGCCCCTATTCTCAATGTGAATCCCCTCAGTCCCCAATCCCAATGTGAATCCCCTCAGTCTCTAATCCCAATGTGAATCCCCTCTGTCCCCAATACCAATGTGAATCCCTTCAGTCCCCAATCCCAATGTCAAACCCATCAGTCTGCAATCCCAATGTGAATACCCTCAGTCCCCAATCCCAATGTGAATCTCATCAATCCCCAATCCCAATGTGAATCCCCTCAATCACCAATCGCAATGTGAATCCACCGCCACAATCCCGAATCCCAATGTGAGTCTCCTCAATCCCCAATCCCAATGTGAATCGCCTAAATCCCCAATCCCAATGTGAATCCCCTCAGTCCCCAATCCAAATGTGAATCCCATCAGTCCCCATTCCCAATGATAATCCCCTCAATCCCCAATCCCAATGGAAATCCCCTCAATCCCCAATCCCAATTGAATCCCCCTCAGTCCCCAATCTCAATGTGAATCCCCCTCAGCCCCCAATCCAAATGTGAATCCCCTAAGTCCCCAATTCCAATGTGTATCCCCTCAATCCCCAATCCCAGTGTGAATCCCCTCAGTCCGCAATCCCAATGTGAATCCCCTCAGTCCCCAATCCCAATGTGATACCTATCAGCCCCCAATCCCAATGTCAATCCCCTCAGTCCCCAATCCCAATGTGAGTCCCCTAATCCCCAATCCATGTGAATCCTCTGAATCCCCATTCCCAATGTGTATCCCCTCAATCCCCAATCTCAATCTGAATCTCCTCAATCCACAATCCCAATGTGAATCCCCTCAGTCCCCAATCCGAATGTGAATCTCCTCAGTCCCCGATCCCAAGGTGAATCCCCGCAATCCCCAATCTAAATGTGAACCCCCTGTATCTCCAATCCCAATGTGAATCCCCTCAATCCCCAATCCCAATGTGAATCCCCTCAGTCCCCAATCACAATGTGAATCCTCTGAGTTGCAATCCCAATGTGAATCTCGTCACTCCCCAATCCCAATGTGAATCCCCTCAATCCCCAATCACAATGTGAATCCCTTGCCACAATCCCAAATCCCAATGTGAATCTCCTCAGTCCCCAATCCCAATGTGAATCGCCTCAATCCCCAATCCCAATGTGAATCCCCTCAGTCCCCAATCCTAATGTGAATCCCATCAGTCCCCATTCCCAATGTGAATTCCCTCAATCCCCAAACCCAATGTGAATCCCTTCAATCCCCAATCCCAATGTGAATACCCCTCAATCCCCAACCCCAATGTGAATCCCCTCAATCCCCATTCCCAATGTGAATCCCTCAGTCCCCAATCCCAATGTGAATCCCCTCAGTCCCCAATCCTTATGTGAATCTCCTCAGTCCCCAATCCCAATGTGTATCCCCTCAATTCCCAATCCCAATTGGAATCCTCCACAGCCCCTATTCTCAATGTGAATCCCCTCAGTCCCCAATCCCAATGTGAATCCCCTCAGTCCCCAATCCCAAAGTGAATCCCCTAATCCCCAATCCATGTGAATCCCCTGAATCCCCATTCCCAAAGTGAATACCCTCAGTCCCCAATCCCAATGTGACCCCGCCCAGTCCCCAATCCCAATGTGAATACCCTCAGTCCCCAATCCCAATGTGACCCCTCCCAGTCCCCAACCCCAATGTGAATCCCCTCAGTCCCCAATCCGAATGTGAATCCCCTAATCCCCAATCCCTGTGAATCCTCTGAATCCCCATTCCCATTGTGAATCCCCTCAGTCCCCAATCCGAATGTGAATCCCCTAATCCCCAATCCCTGTGAATCCTCTGAATCCCCATTCCCATTGTGAATCCCCTCAGTCCCCAATCCCAATGTGAATCCCCTCAATCCACAATCACAATGTGAATCCCCACAATTCACAATCCCAATGTGAATCCCCTCAGTCCCCAATCCCAATGTGAATCCCTCATCCCCAATCACAATGTGAATCCCCCGCCTCAATCCCAAATCCCAATGTGAATTCCCTCAGTCCCCAATCCCAATGTAAATCCCCTCTCTCCCCAATCCCAATGTGAATCCCCTCAATCCACAATCCCAATGTGAATCCCCACAATCCACAATCCCAATGTGAATCCCCTCAGTCCCCAATCCCAATGTGAATCCCCTCTCTCCCCAATCACAATGTGAATCCCCTCAATCCCCAATCCCAATGTGAATCCCCTCAGTCCCCAATCCCAATGTGAATCCCCTCAATCACCAATCCCAATGTGAATCCCCTCAATCACCAATCCCAATGTGAATCCACCGCCACAATCCCGAATCCCAATGTGAATCTCCTCAGTTCCCAATTCCAATGTGAATCGCCTCAATCCCCAATCCCAATGTGAATCCCCTCAGTCCCAAAACCTAATGTGAATCCCATCAGTCCCCATTCCCAATGTGAATCCCCTCAATCCCCAATCCCAATGTGAATCCCCTCAATCCCCAATCCCAATGTGAATCCCTCAATCCCCAATCCCAATGTGAATCCCCCTCAGTCCCCAATCCCAATGTGAATCCCCTCAATCCCCAATCCCAATGTGAATCGCCTCATTCCCCATTCCCAATGTGATTCCCGCAGTCCCCAATCCGAAAGTGAATCCCGCAATCCCCAATCCCAGTGTGAATCCCATCAGTCCCCAATCCCAATGTGAATCCCCTCAGTCCCCAATCCCAATGTGAAACCCATCAGCCCCCAATCCCAATGTGAATACCCTCAGTCCCCAATCCCATGTGACCCCGCCCAGTCGCCAATCCCAATGTGAATCCCCTCAGTCCCCAATTCCAATGTGAATCCCCTAATCCCCAATCCATGTGAATCCCCTGAATCCCCATTCACAAAGTGAATACCCTCAGTCCCCAATCCCAATGTGAATCCCCTCAGTCCCCAATCCTAATGTGAATCCCCTCAGTCCCCAATCCCAATGTGTATCCCCTCAATTCCCAATCCCAATTGGAATCCTCCACAGCCCCTATTCTCAATGTGAATCCCATCAGTCCCCATTCCCAATGTGAATCCCCTCAATCCCCAATCCCAATGTGAATCCCCTCAATCCCCAATCCCAATGTGAATCCCTCAATCCCCATAACCACTTCCTTACCTTGCAGGTCAGCTGTTCGGGAGAGAGAGGGAGCCAGGACCTTGGAAACAGCGCGGGAGTTTCAAAAAGCGCGGGAGCTGCGAGGCAGAGGGGACAGTTTAAAAGGGCGCGCTGTGGGTGAGGTAAGTACTGCATAACCACTTCCTTACCTTGCAGGTCAGCTGTTCGGGAGAGAGAGGGAGCCAGGACCTTGGAAACAGCGCGGGAGTTTCAAAAAGCGCGGGAGCTGCGAGGCAGAGGGGACAGTTTAAAAGGGCGCGCTGTGGGTGAGGTAAGTACTGCATAACCACTTCCTTACCTTGCAGGTCAGCTGTTCGGGAGAGAGAGGGAGCCAGGACCTTGGAAACAGCGCGGGAGTTTCAAAAAGCGCGGGAGCTGCGAGGCAGAGGGGACAGTTTAAAAGGGCGCGCTGTGGGTGAGGTAAGTACTGCATAACCACTTCCTTACCTTGCAGGTCAGCTGTTCGGGAGAGAGAGGGAGCCAGGACCTTGGAAACAGCGCGGGAGTTTCAAAAAGCGCGGGAGCTGCGAGGCAGAGGGGACAGTTTAAAAGGGCGCGCTGTGGGTGAGGTAAGTACTGCATAACCACTTACTTACCTTGCAGGTCAGCTGTTCGGGAGAGAGATCAGTTTTGGGAGCAGGCCTATTGGCTGACTGTAAATCAGGAAGGATACAAAGGGTGTGGCTGAAGTGCCTATAGAAACGGAGTGCTGAAGGCAAACAGAGTGTATCTGAGTTAGGGTAAGAGGGGAGTGACAAAAAAAAAAAAAAAAAATCAAGTTAATTAAGTAAAGTAATTAACTAGTTAAGGGAATTTGGTGCTCACCTGAAGGAGGTGCAGAGAAGCAGACCTGTGAGGGAGTCTCTGGAGCAACTACATCACAGCCAGCAGGTAAGTGTTTGGCTTGTAACTGGCAAGTGATTTCTCTCTCTTTGACTTTCTCCTAGCTGTGTAGTGTAGTTCAAATTTAACTTCAGGTTTAAGTCATGGCAGGAGAGCTCAGACCCGTGTCATGCTCCTCTTGTGAGATGTGGCAAGTCAGGGACCCTTCTGGTGTCCCTGACTCCTTCATCTGCAAGAAGTGTGTCCAACTGCAGCTCCTGTTAGACCGCTTGACGGCTCTGGAGCTGCGGATGGACTCACTTTGGAGCATCCGCGATGCTGAGGAAGTTGTGGAAAGCACATTCAGTGAGTTGGTCACACCGCAGATTAAAATTACTGAGGCAGATAGGGAAAGGGTGACCAACAGACAGAGGAAGAGTAGGAAGGCAGTGCAGGGATCCCCTGCGGTCATCTCCCTCCAAAACAGATTTACCGTTTTGGAAACTGTTGGGGGAGATGGCTCACCAGGGGAAGGTGGCAGCAGCCAGGTTCATGGCACCGTGGCTGGCTCTGCTGCACAGAAGGGCGGGAAAAAGAGTGGCAGAGCTATAGTGATAGGGGATTCAATCGTAAGGGGAATAGACAGGCGTTTCTGCGGACGCAAACGAGAATCCAGGTTGGTATGTTGCCTCCCTGGTGCAAGGGTCAAGGATGTCTCGGAGCGGCTGCAGGGCATTCTGGAGGGGGAGGGTGAACAGCCAGCTGTCGTGGTGCATATAGGCACCAACGATATAGGTAAAAAACGGGATGAGGTCCTACAAGCTGAATTTAGGGAGTTAGGAGTTAAACTAAAAAGTAGGACCTCAAAGGTAGTAATCTCAGGATTGCTACCAGTGCCACGTGATAGTCAGAGTAGGAATGACAGGATAGCTAGGATGAATACGTGGCTTGAGAGATGGTGCAAGAGGGAGGGTTTCAAATTCCTGGGACATTGGGACCGATTCTGGGGGAGGTGGGACCTGTACAAATCGGACGGTCTGCATCTGGGTGGGACCGGAACCAATGTTCTCGGGGGGGTGTTTGCTAGTGCAGTTGGGGAGGGTTTAAACTAATGTGCCAGGGGGATGGGAACCGATGTAGGAAGTCAGTGGGGACAGAAACAAAAGGCAGGAAGGGAGAGTGTGTAAAGCATGACCAGAGAAAGCAGGGCAGAGAGCAAGGAAGGTCTACATTAAACTGCATTTATTTCAATGCAAGGGGCCTGACGGGCAAAGCGGATGAACTCAGGGCATGGACGGGCACATGGGACTGGGATATTATAGCTATGACTGAAACATGGCTAAGGGAGGGGCAGGACTGGCAGCTCAATGTTCCGGGCTACAGATGCTATAGAAAGGATAGAACAGGAGGTAAGAGAGGAGGGGGAGTGGCGTTTTTGATTAGGGAGAACATCACGGCAGTACTTAGAGGGGATATATCCGAGGGTTCGCCCACTGAGTCTATATGGGTGGAACTGAAAAATAAGAAGGGAGAGATCACCTTGGTAGGACTGTACTACAGGCCCCCAAATAGTCAGCGGGAAATTGAGGAGCAAATATGTAAGGAGATTACAGATAGCTGCAAGAATAATAGGGTGGTAGTAGTAGGGGACTTTAACTTTCCCAACATTGACTGGGACAGTCATAGCATTAGGGGCTTGGATGGAGGGAAATTTGTTGAGTGTATTCAGGAGGAATTTCTCATTCAGTATGTGGATGGACCGACTAGAGAGGGGGCAAAACTTGACCTCGTCTTGGGAAATAAGGAAGGGCAAGTGATAGAAGTGCTAGTGAGGGATCACTTTGGGACAAGTGACCATAATTCCATTAGTTTTAAGATAGCTATGGAGAATGATAGGTCTGGCCCAAGAGTTAAAATTCTTAATTGGGGCAAGGCCAATTTTGATGGTATCAGACAGGAACTTGCAGAGGTAGATTGGGGGAGACTATTGGCAGACAAAGGGACGGCTGGTAAATGGGAGGCTTTTAAAAATGTGTTAACCAGGGTGCAGGGTAAGCACATTCCCTTTAGAGTGAAGGGCAAGGCTGGTAGAAGTAGGGAACCCTGGATGACTCGAGATATTGAGACTCTGGTCAAAAAGAAGAAGGAGGCATATGACGTACATAAGCAACTGGGATCAAGTAGATCCCTTGAAGAGTATAGAGATTGTCGAAATAGAGTTAAGAGGGAAATCAGGAGGGCAAAAAGGGGACATGAAATTGCTTTGGCAAATAATGCAAGGGAGAATCCAAAGAGATTCTACAGATACATAAAGGGGAAAAGAGTAACTAGGGACAGAGTAGGGCCTCTTAAGGATCAACAAGGGCATTTATGTGCAGAGCCACAAGAGTTGGGTGAGATCCTGAATGAATATTTCTCATCGGTATTCACGGTGGAGAAAGGCATGGATGTTAGGAAACTAAGGGAAATAAATAGTGATGTCTTGAGAAGTGTGCATATTACAGAGGAGGAGGTGCTGGAAGTCTTAAAGCGCATCAAGGTAGATAAATCCCCGGGACCTGATGAAATGTATCCCAGGATGTTGTGGGAGGCTAGGGAGGAAATTGCGGGTCCCCTAACCGAGATATTTGAATCATCGGCAGCCACAGGTGAGGTGCCTGAAGATTGGAGAGTGGCGAATGTTGTGCCCTTGTTTAAGAAGGGCAGCAGGGAAAAGCCTGGGAACTACAGACCGGTGAGCCTAACGTCTGTAGTAGGTAAGTTGCTAGAAGGTATTCTGAGAGACAGGATCTACAAGCATTTAGAGAGGCAAGGACTGATTCGGGGCAGTCAGCATGGCTTTGTGCGTGGTAAATCATGTCTCACAAATTTGATTGAGTTTTTTGAGGGAGTGACCAAGAAGGTAGATGAGGGTAGTGCAGTAGACGTTGTCTACATGGACTTTAGCAAAGCCTTTGACAAGGTACCGCATGGTAGGTTGTTGCAGAAGGTTAAAGCTCACGGGATCCAGGGTGAGGTTGCCAATTGGATTCAAAATTGGCTGGACGACAGAAGGCAGAGGGTGGTTGTAGAGGGTTGTTTTTCAAACTGGAGGCCTGTGACCAGTGGTGTGCCTCAGGGATCGGTGCTGGGTCCACTGTTATTTGTGATTTATATTAATGATTTGGATGAGAATTTAGGAGGCATGGTTAGTAAGTTTGCAGATGACACCAAGATTGGTGGCACAGTGGATAGTGAAGAAGGTTATCTAGGATTGCAACGGGATCTTGATCAATTAGGCCAGTGGGCCGACGAATGGCAGATGGAGTTTAATTTAGATAAATGTGAGGTGATGCATTTTGGCAGATCGAATCAGGCCAGGACCTACTCAGTTAATGGTATGGCGTTGGGGAGAGTTATAGAACAAAGAGATCTAGGAGTACAGGTTCATAGCTCCTTGAAGGTGGAGTCGCAGGTGGACAGGGTGGTGAAGAAGGCATTCGGCATGCTTGGTTTCATTGGTCAGAACATTGAATATAGGAGTTGGGACGTCTTGTTGAAGTTGTACAAGACATTGGTACGGCCACACTTGGAATACTGTGTGCAGTTCTGGTCACCCTATTATAGAAAGGATATTATTAAACTAGAAAGAGTGCAGAAAAGATTTACTAGGATGTTGCCGGGACTTGATGGTTTGAGTTATAAGGAGAGGCTGGATAGACTGGGACTTTTTTCCCTGGAGCGTAGGAGGCTTAGGGGTGATCTTATAGAGGTCTATAAAATAATGAGGGGCATAGATAAGGTAGATAGTCAACATCTTTTCCCAAAGGTAGGGGAGTCTAAAACTAGAGGGCATAGGTTTAAGGTGAGAGGGGAGAGATTCAGAAGGGCCCAGAGGGGCAATTTCTTCACTCAGAGGGTAGTGAGTGTCTGGAATGGGCTGCCAGAGGTAGTAGTAGAAGCGGGTACAATTGTGTCTTTCAAAAAGCATTTAGATGGTTACATGGGTAAGATGGGTATAGAGGGTTATGGGCCAAGTGCGGGCAACTGGGACTAGCTTAATGGTAAAAAACTGGGCGGCATGGACTGGTTGGGCCGAAGGGCCTGTTTCCATGCTGTAAACTTCTATGATTCTATGATTCTATGAATCCCCTCAGTCCCCAATCCCAATGTGAATCCCCTCAGTCTCTAATCCCAATGTGAATCCCCTCTGTCCCCAATACCAATGTGAATCCCTTCAGTCCCCAATCCCAATGTCAAACCCATCAGTCTGCAATCCCAATGTGAATACCCTCAGTCCTCAATCCCAATGTGAATCTCATCAATCCCCAATCCCAATGTGAATCCCCTCAATCACCAATCGCAATGTGAATCCACCGCCACAATCCCGAATCCCAATGTGAGTCTCCTCAATCCCCAATCCCAATGTGAATCGCCTAAATCCCCAATCCCAATGTGAATCCCCTCAGTCCCCAATCCAAATGTGAATCCCATCAGTCCCCATTCCCAATGATAATCCCCTCAATCCCCAATCCCAATGGAAATCCCCTCAATCCCCAATCCCAATTGAATCCCCCTCAGTCCCCAATCTCAATGTGAATCCCCCTCAGCCCCCAATCCAAATGTGAATCCCCTAAGTCCCCAATTCCAATGTGTATCCCCTCAATCCCCAATCCCAGTGTGAATCCCCTCAGTCCGCAATCCCAATGTGAATCCCCTCAGTCCCCAATCCCAATGTGATACCTATCAGCCCCCAATCCCAAAGTGAATACCCTCAGTCCCCAATCCCAATGTAACCCCGCCCAGTCCCCAATCCCAATGTCAATCCCCTCAGTCCCCAATCCCAATGTGAATCCCTTAATCCCCAATCCATGTGAATCCTCTGAATCCCCATTCCCAATGTGTATCCCCTCAATCCCCAATCTCAATCTGAATCACCTCAATCCACAATCCCAATGTGAATCCCCTCAGTCCCCAATCCCAATGTGAATCCCCTCAGTCCCCAATCCGAATGTGAATCTCCTCAGTCCCCGATCCCAAGGTGAATCCCCGCAATCCCCAATCTAAATGTGAACCCCCTGTATCTCCAATCCCAATGTGAATCCCCTCAATCCCCAATCCCAATGTGAATCCCCTCAGTCCCCAATCACAATGTGAATCCTCTGAGTTGCAATCCCAATGTGAATCTCGTCACTCCCCAATCCCAATGTGAATCCCCTCAATCCCCAATCACAATGTGAATCCCTTGCCACAATCCCAAATCCCAATGTGAATCTCCTCAGTCCCCAATCCCAATGTGAATCGCCTCAATCCCCAATCCCAATGTGAATCCCCTCAGTCCCCAATCCTAATGTGAATCCCATCAGTCCCCATTCCCAATGTGAATTCCCTCAATCCCCAAACCCAATGTGAATCCCTTCAATCCCCAATCCCAATGTGAATACCCCTCAATCCCAAACCCCAATGTGAATCCCCTCAATCCCCATTCCCAATGTGAATCCCTCAGTCCCCAATCCCAATGTGAATCCCCTCAGTCCCCAATCCTTATGTGAATCCCCTCAGTCCCCAATCCCAATGTGTATCCCCTCAATTCCCAATCCCAATTGGAATCCTCCACAGCCCCTATTCTCAATGTGAATCCCCTCAGTCCCCAATCCCAATGTGAATCCCCTCAGTCCCCAATCCCAATGTGAATCCCCTCTGTCCCCAATCCCAATGTGAATCCCTTCAGTCCCCAATCCCAATGTGAATCTCATCAATCCCCAATCCCAATGTGAATCCCCTCAATCACCAATCGCAATATGAATCCGCCGCCACAACCCCGAATCCCAATGTGAGTCTCCTCAATCCCCAATCCCAATATGAATCGCCTAAATCCCCAATCCCAATGTGAAACCCCTCAGTCCCCAATCCAAATGTGAATCCCATCAGTCCCCATTCCCAATGATAATCCCCTCAATCCCCAATCCCAATGGAAATCCCCTCAATCCCCAATCCCAATTGAATCCCCCTCAGTCCCCAATCTCAATGTGAATCCCCCTCAGCCCCCAATCCAAATGTGAATCCCCTCAGTCCACAATTCCAATGTGTATCCCCTCAATCCCCAATCCCAGTGTGAATCCCCTCAGTCCGCAATCCCAATGTGAATCCCCTCAGTCCCCAATCCCAATGTGATACCTATCTGCCCCCAATCCCAAAGTGAATACCCTCAGTCCCCAATCCCAATGTGACCCCGCCCAGTCCCCAATCCCAATGTCAATCCCCTCAATCCCCAATCCCAATGTGAATCCCCTAATCCCCAATCCATGTGAATCCTCTGAATCCCCATTCCCAATGTGTATGCCCTCAATCCCCAATCTCAATCTGAATCTCCTCAATCCACAATCCCAATGTGAATCCCATCAGTCCCCATTCCCAATGTGAATCCCCTCAAACCCCAATCCCAATGTGAATCCCCTCAATCCCCAATCCCAATGTGAATCCCTCAATCCCCAATCCCAATGTGAATCCCCTCAATCCCCAAACCCAATGTTAATACCCCTCAGTCCCCAATCCCAATGTGAATCCCCTCAATCCCCAATCCCAATGTGAATCCCCTCAATACCCATTCCCAATGTGAATCCCTCTGTCCCCAATCCCAATGTGAAACCCATCAGTCTGCAATCTCAATGTGAATACCCTCAGTCCCCAATCCCAATGTGAATCTGATCAATCCCCAATCCCAATGTGATTCCCCTCAATCACCAATCCCAATGTGAATCCACCGCCACAATCCCGAATCCCAATGTGAATCTCCTCAGTTACCAATCCCAATGTGAATCGCCTCAATCCCCAATCCCAATGTGAATCCCCTCAGTCCCAAATCCTAATCTGAATCCCATCTGTCCCCATTCCCAATGTGAATCCCGTCAATCCCCAATCCCAATGTGAATCCCCTCAATCCCCAATCCCAATGTGAATCCCTCAATCCCCAATCCCAATGTGAATCCCCCTCAGTCCCCAATCCCAATGTGAATCCCCTCAATCCCAATCCCAATGTGAATCCCCTCATTCCCCATTCCCAATGTGAATCCC